>NC_086080.1:4396020-4578628 GCF_948474715.1 Cydia amplana | reverse complement strand
TTAGATATCACTGTCAGTCATTTAATTGACACATTTAAGTGCTGGAGTAGAAAAATGTATTTAGATAATCTACTGACAACATTAAAGCTCCAACTCAATAACTATCGAGTTATCTGAAAAAACTTATCAATTTATCCCTTAACCCCCGCTGATCTCAAGAGAGTAATTTTGCGGGGAAGGAAATCTTTTTACACAATGCCATGATGGATAGTCTGCGAGATTGGTGATTCCCCTAAGGGGAAATTGATGTGTTGGGCTTTTTATAGAGTTTTCCGGTCTCGCGAATTTACGGAGATATCATAGAGCACTTGGAGATTAGATGAAACATGATGATGATGATGATGTTGATGATGTCCTCCCAGACGTATCCGTCGACGGCGTAGTATGTGTAATGTAGGAGGGCTTGCTCAGAGTAAAATACTGCTTTGGGCAGTCTCGATGGTGCCATACGTACAAGGTGCCCACAGTATAGGCTATAGTCGGATTTAGATAGTCTGCCCTGAGTGTAGTGGAGTCTGAGATTCACTCCTAATCTCAAAATTTGGTGCAGTTAGGTACTGTTTTTTTACGAAAACAACTGGCATTTAATATGATTATTACTGATTATTGATTAGGCACTGGTTACTGATTTCCTACTCATTATAACCTTCAAACATAGAGAGAAAACTAGGTCTTTATAGGATTAGTCTAATTTCCTCACGACGAGTGAACAGTGCTTGGATTAGAGAGCCAAATTGGTGCTGACCGCGAGTCGTTAAGGGGCCCACTGATTAACAGTCCGCCGGACGGTATCGGCCTGTCAGTTAGAACAATAATTTGACAGTTCCGAACAACTGACAGGCCGATACCGCCCGGCGGACTGTTAATCAGTGAGCCCCTTATACCTATGTTTTTAGATTGCGGAGTCTTAATAAGGCAGTCTATGTGAGATGTGAAAGGGACGGTGTGCCCTTGATAGTGTGATTGTGTTCATATGGGTATTCTTTACTTGCGTTAATTGAACCATCGCTTTGTATTGTTTCCAGTTTGTTATTGTTATTTATTATTTTTTTTATTCATTTGACTGTGTGACATAGGCTCATCAGCTAAATAGCTGCTCGCCATTATATAATAATAATAACCCCGCGGGGGCAGGTTGTGGCGAGCTGACAGTGAGTGGCGACCCCGCGGACCCCATTCCAGAGGCCCTGTCATCAGGCCCTAGCCTCTGTGCTTGAACACATTATAAAAAACCAGACCTAGGGTGCCGCCAGCAGCGGGGCAGGGCCCCGCAGGGCCCAAGCTGCCGGTGGTCAGGGCCGCAGAGTGAAGAACCGACGTACTATACGCGCCGTATCCAAAATTACCGCCTTTTTGAAGGAAATTATTTGAATGCTATTAAATTTATAACATGGATCTATTCAGTAAATATTAAATAGTAGGTATCCGACTGGGATAACAGTTGCTACAAAAAAGTCACGTGACTATTTCCAAACATTATTTAAGTTGCGATTAGCGTTTTCTATAAAATATTGTCATCTTGGCTAGGTTCCCCGTTCATTAGTCCAACTTGTTAACTGTGTCCTCTGTGGTACGCAGTCGCCACAACTTTTCTACCCCAGCAGTCGGTCCTTAAAATTGCCAATTATAATCAAAAGATAATTTGTCATTATCAATATCAGTAGCAATTTATTAAAATTCGTCGCAATTAACCTTGTCGTCCACAAAGCATATGTGGCATTATACATGAAAAGGGACCTTATTGTCGATGGCGCTTACGCCGCACAGCGTCGCGCGGCATTGTATTTATATCGGAGCATCGTTAATAATGGCGTAACCGCCATCGACAATAAGGTCCGTTTTCATAGATAACGTCACATAATTATATTAAATATAAGCTGAACCGCAGACATTGGTAACTTTTAATGGAATGCCACATTTGTTAATGACATCTCGTTATTAAAACCAATACGATTTGTGGTGAGCTTATATCCGTACCTGAGAGGCATAACACTGTAAGTGCCATTTTAGTAATTTTACAGGAGAAGCGATTTTGTGTCAAAATTTGTGTTAGAAGGATTTTCGAACAACATAAAATGACACACAAGAGGTTTATTTCACAGTTTTTGAAATTAATCAACAGTAAATATATTTGACATTATTATGTGTTACTTTCAAGTTATCATTTTGTACTTATAAGATATATTTTTCAATAAAACTAAAAAAACTACCCCACATACAGTATTCTGCTTCTAAGCTTATTTAAAATTCGAGGAGTTACAGTAATATTAAAGGTCCTTAACGAGATTGAAAATACTGCTATATTATTTTTATAATAATAACATTAAGTTCGTTTAAATGCAAATGACCATTGTAATCAACTTAAACTGATTATAATATAGAAATTTTAAGTTTTAGTCAGGACATACAGTAAAATGCCTTACAATATGCCTAGCATTATAGTGTATGTGCACTCTGAACCGTAAACTCTCTGGACATACCTTAAAATGAACCTAGTAGCATTTTACTGTATTTCACTTACATCAAAATGTTTCCCAGAGGGTTATACACTTACAGTAAAATGCATTTGAAAAACTTGGAATTGGTAGTTTCATCGATAAATATAGTTATATGGATCGATGGAGCATCAAAAATTACGATACTGTAAAAAACCGAAAATCACAAAAAATGGACTTACAGTGTTATGCCTCTCAGGTACGGATATGCATCAAATGTTGCTATGACTTTACATGTTGTAACCTAAGATATAAATAAGACCTACTGTAAACACATGTATGCAATAAATGATATGAATATGAATATACCTATATATGAAGAGGGTTAGCCTTAACACTCTCAAGAGTCCACTTTTCGAACCACTCGCTTACATACACTTTTCGATATTTTCGCTTACTCAGGTATCAATATTATTGGCACGAGTTAAACAATAACTTTGCCCCCTTGTGAAACAAATAACTATTACCGGACTCATAGTTCGCACCTGCCTTTCAAATACATTAATTATTTCAAGATTATCACCTCTCGCTCCGATTGAAATGCGGCCCCTTTAAACTTTAAACGCCACTTGCACCATCCCATTAACCCGGAGTTAACCGGTTAAACCTTTAACCCAGTGTCAAACTGCACTGGTATCCATGGTAACTCCAGGTTTAACCGGTTAACCCTGGGTTAGTGGGATGGTGCCAGTGGCCCTTAACGACATAAATCCGCTGGTCCCCAGCGAGCCATCATCGGGAAATCGGGATGCCTCGACGCTAAACGGTTTTTTATTCCGCTTTCAAATCGTTAAGAGGAAAGGGGACGACCGCTCCTACGTACATCGTAATAGTCGACATTTTCCTCTCTGGATATTATGAAAAAAAATGTACCTATGTTATTGAATGAAAAATGATGTATATTAACCATTATCGACCCGCCCCGGCTTCGCACGGGTTACACAAAACCTTAACTACACCAAAACATTCCTCAAGAATCACTCTATTGATAGGTGAAAACCGCAAGATACCTAATCCGTAGTTTTTGAAGTGAAAACTTCTTTAGCGGCGCTGGGCACTTTTTGAGGTGGGGAAAAAATGATAAACTCGAGACAGCGTAAGGCGATCACGTGACCGTAAGGGGCGTAAGCAGGGTTTCCAGACGTCAGGAATTTTCCTGACATGTCAGGAATTTTGGCCGTTAGTCAGGAATGCGGCCGGAATACGAAAATGTCAGGAATTTTACTGAATTAACAATATGTACCTAAAAAGTACTTTATTCAAATTTACTTATCAAGCATACCTACATAGAAATCCGCCCGCCGATACGAGCATCAGGAAAAAACTTCGCAAATCAGGAATTTTGTCAGGAAATTCCAAATTTGGGTCTGGTAACCCTAGGCCTAAGGCGATCACGTAACCGTAAGCCCCGTAAGGTGGCCACTCATAATTTAAATGGCATTTAAATCAATAAAGAAAAACTCAAAGTTATTTAACATTTATGTTGCGGACTCCTTTTCAAGACTCTACCTATGTTCAAATAATTTGACGTTGTCATGGCAGTACCTATGTAAACAAACATGAAAAAGTGTGATCTTATTTGAGAATGATAATAATATATAATAAATAAATAGAATACCTCCTCTAAACGTATGTATCGTGTTACCGGGCGTCGGTAACATAGTGAGGTGAGTTTTCACTTCTATCGGCACTCCCGGAGTGCAACCGTTGTTGCTTGTTGGGTTTATCGCGTGTCTGTAGTGATATCGAAGATTTAAATCATGGGGTGAAAAGTACTATTATCTACGGTTAGAAATATTAGAATACAGCCTCTTTAAACTACATAAATCCGTCGGTCCCCTGCAACCGTCATTGGGATTGCCTCGCGGCACGCTAAACGGTTTTTTATTCCTCCTTCCATTCGCGTAATCTTGTGAGACGCCGCAAGAGATTGGAGTAGACCCGTCATTCTATATTTAATCGTCTTCAATATTGCAAAAGAAAGAGTTTCTCCATTCGGTTGTATGTTTTTATTATGTCCTAAAATTAAGAATTTCTTTGGGTGTACCTTACTTTACTTTTCAAGAGGGGTATGGAAAGCTCTCTTGACAGTCTTGACGTCTGGCTATGCCTTCAATGCGTGCCCCACTCATTCCCCAATTTTGGGTAATAAAATGTGTACCTACATATATACGTGTGTGTGTGATTCCATTCAAACATCTGCAGTTCCATTTTATGGTATTATATATATTTTTCAAGAACTATAAGTAGGTACGTGTACTTTTTCGTCTAAAACTAAAACTATTTCTGGACACACCATTTCGTCATCTCCTTTTATTTATGGTCCATGTCACAACTTTTTTCCCGTATCTGTTGATGGATAGTTGCACTTTTCCATATTTTTTTGGCACCGAAGCCTCTATAAATAAAGCGAATGTGGAAATATTATGGAACTTGTCTCGTGTAACGTGTAACATGGTTTTACGGTTGAGTAGCTTTTATTTTTGCAATTCAAATTTTTTACGAATTGTACTATAATATTATCGAGTGATGTTAAATAAAGGCTGTAAGCTGCATTAAATTAACCTCTTGTCTGTGTATGATAAGGATCCAAACCGAATGTTTTTTCGAACGATGTTTTCTGCTCTATACAGCGCAACCGAGATTTGAACCCAAGATTTTGACCACCACACACATGAAAGGTCATGTCAAATCAGATAAGATTTTATACCACCTAGCCACAGTAAATTCACTGCCATCTTTTGAGAAAAGATTAAAACTGTTAGAACGCCATTTGACTTTGACCCTTATTCTTTCAGTGATATGTGTCAATTTGTTAAATATTGAAATTAACGCCATCTACCCGAGAGTAGGCCAAAGGTATGGTGCAATCTTTTCGAGTGATGGCGCCATAACCTTAAATTACCATGACAGTAACTCTCTATTCACTCTATTCTCTTTGCCTATACTTACGGAAAAAAATACGAAGAAAAAAAAGGCACGTACGAAGTGGTTATTGTAAATATTGACTGTGTTGTGTCGTACCTACGGCTTTTTTCTTTGAACTTGGCCAGACACTAGCTAGGGGAAGACCGGGTAAAGCGAACACCCCAGGCAAAGCGAATTCGGGCTCCCAATCCTAAACTATTCGACTTTGTCGCACCACGCGCCTATATGGTGTTCAGGATCCTTCGCTCTATGAGCGGCAAGCGTCACAAGGAGCGGTCGCTGTGAGCGTCGTCGGTGACGAGTCAAAATGTGTTTTTAGTGCAAAATATTCGATTTTGAAAAGTAAGTACATTGTATGTTATTTTGTCACAGTAATTATCTCGAATTTTAATTCAAGATGCTTCTATTGCTTATTAAAGTACCTTCCTTTTACAACGCATTTTTTTTTAAACAATCCAACGGTTTTTTTTTTTTCATTCTTAATTTCTTTAACTGACTGAATGGGCAAAGTGGATCGGGCAAAGCGGATAGCGTGTTCACTTTGAATTTATTAGGTAATTTTTATTTATTATAATATTTTGTTACAGATGGTATATAAATATCAAAAAAAGATCGATAATGGGGCCTGACTAACAGACGTCATGGAAATGGCTATCAGAACGTGGATTTGCTGTGTTAAAATCTCTTCAGAAATGCCGTGAAGACTTATGCTTATGAAATCAGTGAAAATATATCAAAAGTTACTTGTGACAGCTTTTTCTTATTAATATTATTGAAATGATCTTATGTTGATTAATTTTCACTTAGTTATTAAGTTCACTAAGATTTTATGAGTCATATTTGCTTTGCCCGGGGGCCGGTTTCACTTTGCCCGGCACCCTGGGCAAAGCGAATAAAATATCTTTCTTTACGTTTTGTTCAAAATTGCAGCAACTATTAAACATTGGAGGCTAGTGTTGTTTTAAATTAAAAGATTATTAAATAAAGACTTATTATTGATATTTTTTTCATTTCTTCCTCGTTCAATTTTTCTGTTATGTCAAGTCAAAGGTAAAGGTGTTCACTATGCCCGGACTTCCCCTACGTGTCTAGATTCTAGATCATTGTACTCTTATGAGTGTACTTTAAGCTGTCCACTTCAGCATCTATTCTTGTATTGAAAATATTTTAGGCACCGTAAAATGGGGTGAGTAGGGTCAAAACTGAAATTCAAACTTCGATAACATTTTTATTTTTACATAAATGAAAACTGAATGGTGTATATAATAAGTGTTCCGGATGTTTATATTTTAGTTTTTATTTTATTTTGGGTAAGTAGTTCCATTTCATAACTTTGACGATAAAGAGGAAAACTCACCTCACCCCGTAGTGCTTCGTATTTGGGGTGAGAGGGGTTTTCATACAAAGGTGATTTTGTAAGATTGTTGGATCGATTTATTTTATTATGCGTATTACTATAGCTCCATTTTAAATTGGAATACATTATTTTTGTAGCAGTAGCCTTAAAATCCCTTCTCTCAAACCTTCTCTCCCCATTCATAATCCACCTCTCCCCGCGAAACCTACTCACCCCGTTTTACGGTAAAACATATATATCATTATCCTCACGCATTTTCGTGTAATTTCCATTTCAGATTAGTGCAAGATTTTTAGAATTTCTTACTAAATTTATGTTTCATTAAAATGGATGAGTGAGCCGATGTACCCATCTTCGTAATGCGAAACGAGTAGAGGGCCTACCGCGAACCACTTTCGACGTGTTGCCTTGCCTCCCTGTCTTACGTACGAATTTACAAGTGAGACAGAGAGGCAACACAGTAGGCCCTCAGATGCCATTAAACTGTCAGTGCCATGAAGAAGGTACATGATGTGGCTTGACCTCAGTCTCATTAGTCTCGCTACGTCTTCATTACGAGTCGTGACAAGGCAGATTGTTGGGCTCTGTTTACTAATAGAGATGACTCGTGTTACAGTGTGGCTACCACCAGTTTGGCACTGACATAAACGAGAATGTAACTTAATCGAGATTAAACTTTCGTCAGACATATTTTATACTGTTTAGACGACAAAGGTTTCACTCACTTGAATTTTTAGTCGCTATTGGCGACATGTTTTGGGCCCGTCGGGGGTCCTTCCTCAGGCTCGAGTGCTCGCGGCGGCTGCACTTCGTGCAATGAGCGCGCGCTCGTTGCTGCGCGCGCGCTGACAGAACTAACGAATGAAACTAACTTACTTTCTATGCATCTCGCTCGTACCTACTCGCATATTAGATAGAGATGTATAGAAAGTAAATTACGTATATGTTACATATAAGGCCCAAGATACACTTGTAAGTTTTACTTACGTAAGTAGGGACACAGCTTGGATATCGGTATCTCTTTCTAACAAATACCTTTGTCCCTACTTACGTAAGTAAAATTTACATGTGTATCTTAAGGTGACAGTCCATTTCCAACGACAGCTGCACTACTGTCAATTTTACCACAGACTACATATATACAGACGCTGCGATCCCATACATTCAAATGTGACCGCCTAAAAGCGCATCATTACCAGATGGCGTCACTGAAAATGCACTGTTGCCTATCATGGATACAAGATGGCGCTGTGTCACATCCAAATCATAGAATTCCTAACGACATCTATACGTCTTCATTGAAAGTTAGTAGACATATGTCGTTGCCAACGATTAGAAGTAATCAACAGATGTCGCTTTATAGCGTATTGAATAAATCATGAATCTAGTTTAAAACTGGATCAAGCATCAAGCATGAGGGGTGGAAGGAAATGACCGAACAGGATAGTCTTATGTATCTTTCAGTATGAGTAAAGAGAGTTCGGGCACTTAAGGAGTACAGGGAGGGAAGGGAGAGGCAGGGTACAGAGAAATAGCGTAGCCAAACGGTATAACCATAAAGTAATTTCGGAAAACGATACTGTGGTGATGATAATATTTATATATTATAAGAATGCTACATAAGTCTTGCCGAAACTATTTAAACCGGCTGAAAATAAATACCTGTCATAATAATTTTGCGCATGCTACCATTGGTGCATGGCAAAAGGATTAGACATTACTACTGGCGTAAGTCCGTCTATATGCCACCATGCCACTGGTACTTGAGCGTTTCTTTATATTTTTTTAATCCAATTGCTCAAAAAGTTTAGTTTTTGTAGCTGCAAATCGTGCGTAAAGTTTGATTTTTTTACACTAGTGCTAAAAAGTAATCTGATTGATACATTTTAAATAAATGAGTATTATGCGAGACCCGCTTATAAATGACCCACCTGAACAACGCGCGATTGGGCATAAAGGAGTATTATTCGAGACCCAATAGTATTACTTGAACAACGCGCGACAGAATGAAGCTGACGTTCGTACAATACACTTTATACACTTAATATAAATGTAATTAATTAGATATATATCAATATAATGAAATAACAAAAGATTCATGTTTTTTTACATATAGCTGGTCAACCAAATCTTGTCAGTAAAATAAAGGCGCGAAATTCAAATTTTCTATGGGACGATATCCTTTCGCGCCTACATTTTTCAAATTTGCCGCCTTTTTCTACTGTCAAGATCTGGTTGACCATGTATAATTATATGTTCTGAAAATTAATTTTATTAATTTTAATAATACAATTTCTCTTCAATTGGCATAATGCTGACAACAGTGACAACAGAATCCACATTGAAAAAAATGGCAATTAAAAGTAAATCTTTTTTTATTCCCTTCCCGCCTTTTTTATTCAACATTTAAAGTGATTTATGTTTGTAAGTAATTGCCAAGAAAGCATAAGTTATTAAATAAAAATGAGTGATTCAGACGATTTTGGAGTTAATTTAACGCCACCAGATATCAACGCAAAGGCATCCGTTGTAAGTGACAGGGCTATAACCGCGAAAATCGAATTTCGCAAATTGCGGGCATTTTTCTCTGTCACTCTAATTACGCCTGCATTGGAGTAAAAGAGAAAGATCCCCGCAATTTGCGAATTTCGGTTTTGGCGGTAGCCCCTCAGTATATTACCGGAAAAATCGAAAGCTCGGTACTCGTGCAAAATGACATACTTCTCGCACTTACATCGAAAACTACTATTTTTTGCCATTTTTAGGGTTCCGTAGCCAAATGGAAAAAAACGGAACCCTTATAGATTCGTCATGTCTGTCTGTCTGTCTGTCCGTCTGTCCGTCTGTCTGTCCGTCCGTATGTCACAGCCACTTTTCTCCGAAACTATAAGAACTATACTGTTGAAACTTGGTAAGTAGATGTATTCTGTAAACCGCATTAAGATTTTCACACAAAAATAGAAAAAAAACAATAAATTTTTGGGGTTCCCCATACTTCGAACTGAAACTCAAAAATTTTTTTTTCATCAAACCCATACGTGTGGGGTATCTATGGATAGGTCTTCAAAAATGATATTGAGGTTTCTAATATCATTTTCTTCTAAACTGAATAGTTTGCGCGAGAGACACTTCCAAAGTGGTAAAATGTGTGTCCCCCCCCCCTGTAACTTCTAAAATAAGAGAATGATAAAACTAAAAAAAATATATGATGTACATTACCATGTAAACTTCCACCGAAAATTGGTTTAAACGAGATCTAGTAAGTATTTTTTTTTATACGTCATAAATCGCCTAAATACGGAACCCTTCATGGGCGAGTCCGACTCGCACTTGGCCGCTTTTTATATTGTGATCTTTTTTGCCACTTTTGTGTTATTTGTACTCAAATTCACGAGCTCTTTCGATCCTAATGAGATAAAATACCTCAATTCATGCTCAATTCACTCTTATCGTGCCTTCTAAAAATTTACGATACAAGTTGCATTTCAATAACTATAAAAAAGTAACTGATTTGACTAGTACGAAAATACCCTATTGTAACAATACGATGCGACGTTGTCGAGTTAAACTGGACTCGCTTCGCAGTAACTCATAGCAGTTTGGCAACGTCGCGTCGTGCTTTTATTTTTAAGCAACAGATTTGTACATGATTTGTACCATCTTAGTACCTATACATACAAAGATATGTTTTCATAACGTTCCTTTTCAACTTCTCCCATGGCAAAACCCGTACCTATCAAACCTGAAATTATTATACAAAAGCATTTAATGTTTGTTTTAATAAACTTTTTCTGTTATAATTAGAATAAATATATCTAATTTTGCGTATATTGACCAGGCAGGTGTTTGTATCACTAATTATGTGACCTATAAGTATAGACAGACAACAGCGTGCACAGAAACGTCAAAAACGGCATCAAGTAATGATTATTGCTATTTTAAAATTAGTCCCCTACTTCAGGGTAATGTTATACGCCTGTTCCTTAAAACAGCTGAGGGCCTACCGCGAACCACGTTCGACGTGTTGCCTCCCTGTCACACTTACGTACGAATTTACAAGTGCGACAGAGAGGCAACACGTCGAACGTGGTTCGCGGTAGGCCCTCAGAAATGGACACTGAGGCATAATTATCATTATTTTGGAATTTAAGTACTATATAATATTATTTGTAGTCTTTTGGAATATCATATTTTATTTGAACTAATAATATTGTATAATAATAAATCATAAAAGCTCTATTTAGGGACAAGAAAGAACTTTCAACGGCAACACTAAAAATAAACTGTCAAATAGTCAAGTCGCCACAAAGCGGCACCGCGTTTGTTGCCTTTGCTGTTTCTGTTTATACAAACTTATTAATTTCATATTATAGCTTCATTTGAACTATAGTACAAGTACGTGAATAGAATACCTAGACGTGTCTTGCTTGGTGCAGTTGCGTAGGTATGCTAAAAGGAAAGTTGGAAGACCGATGTGGCGCTTTAAAGACTGTGCTAAGCGTGACATGTGCCCAAAATGTGGGAGGTCGTGCCGCTCACGCATCGGCCTCCACAATCACCAAACCCGTTGTCTAAACAGCAATGCATAAATCGTCTGCAATAGACGAAAAGACCTGTGATGATGACGTGAATTGCCGATGTAGTAACGGAACACTACTAATGGTAAAACCTACATATTAATCTGACAGTGTCTACTGTTTGCCAATAAATGATAAAAAAATAACACTTCAGGTAAGTTTGTTTTGAATACAAAGGTTAATTAAATAATTTATCACCACACCAACTGGTAAAGGCCCCCTTGATTGTTCAAATACTAATGAGAAAATGGCATTTTTCCCACATGTGGGGCAAAGTAATCAGATCTAAATTTTGAGTTTCCTTATGTTAGCTGGTAGAATTTACTTTTAAATGATGATTTTGAATTATAAATTCTTTATAATGTTCATGTGGATTTGATTTTTTTGGTATTTTATAGTTGGTATTTTCCCTGCGTTGGCATGGTGATAAATTCTGTGTTTCATTAGGTGGCAATGTTTGTTTAACCCTCGTGCCTTGAATTCTCACAACGCTCAAGATTCCACTTCTCGAACCACTCGCTACGCTCATAGTTCAAATCTTCTGCTTGCCCTGGAATCAACATTAGCATGAGCGGTTAAACAACTGCTTTGCCCCCTTGCCCACTAATAACTATTGTCAAGTTTTATTTTAACCCCCCATGCTAATATTGATACCCGAGCAAGCAAAAGATTCCAAAGTATTTAGAGTTAGAGCAAGAAAGAAGAAAGGTACGTCATAATTTCAAAGATGTTTGACATTTAAAATAACACATGTACTGCGCAGGCGATCAATATCGCTGCATACTTTTCTTGGTCTAAATCTATACAATGGTTAGTGTTTGCAAACAGACTCCAATGTGAAGGCAATGTGTATTAAACTTTATTGTGATATTATTACATTTTATATATAAAAAATATGTTTCTGATTTCAGGACCCAGCCTCTACCCACTAGAAGTTACAATGTATGCAACAAGAGAGTGAAGATGAAATAGTCAATGCATCTCTGTACAGTCGCCATCAGATATATCGGAACGGCCAAGGTGTTCACAATATCTGAACACGCACTCTAACGCCCTGACAATAGAGGCGTGTTCAGATATTTGTGAGCGCCTTGGCCGCTCCGATATATCTGATGGCGACTGTACGACAAGTAAAATATTTTGAGTGGAAGATGGTTGAGATTGATTCCTGTTTCAACGGACAGACACATGCTATGAAGATTCTCTTAAAAATAATAAAATACAATTAATAAATTCAATGTTTAACATGATAGTGACTTTATTTTGTCTACCCACTAACAACCAATTTGTTCAATGCTGGCGGGCAATGGCGGTAAACTTAAATATTTGATGTAGCATGAAGCTAAATGTTTTGAACATAATGGCAAGCCACTAATAGTAGTTTATGCAACAGTGATATAATAAGGGTTCTTAAAATTCAAGGGTCGAAGTTACAAAACGAGACGTAGTCGAGTTTTGTAAAAAAAGACCCGAGAATTTTAAGAACCAATTATGAGCTGTTGCATACATTACTTTTTCTATGACAGCTGCAGCAAAAAAAAAAAAAAAAGTTATTATTAAAAAAAAAGTTATTATTAAAAAAAAAGTTATTATTAAAAAAAAAGAGTTATTATTTAAAAAAAATTGAGTTATTATTTAAAAAAAAAGTTATTATTAAAAAAAAAAAAGAGTTATTATTGTAAATGAAAACATACCTCTTTCAATCAAGATGATCGGAACTTGTATCTTTAAAAAAAATAAAGCAGTTGTATTATACTCATAAGATGACTGCTAGCAGTCATCTTATGAGCCTATAGACAAAGCATTCAAATGACATTGCTTTAGATATCACTGTCAGTCATTTAATTGACACATTTAAGTGCTGGAGTAGAAAAAAAGTTTTAATCCTAGATTAGCCATTAAACTGTGGCTACCAGTCTGATTTGTTAATTGTTATATAAGTACAGTCAGCGTCATATAGTAGGTAGCATCCAAAGTATTCAAATAGTTCGGTACACCATATTATTTGTATGGCGTACTGAACTATTTGAATACTTTGGATGCGACCTACTATACGACGCTGACTGTACTTAATTTAAATATATATAAATTGTATATTATTTCTACGGCCTCCTAGCTAGTCAGTAGTGACAGTGACCCTGTTCTGCCTATGAAGTAGGAGGTCCTGGGTTCAAATCCTCATAGGACATTTATTTGTTTTTTAATTGTGTGTGTATATATTAATGGTCTATATCTATTCCCATCTGTCCACACCTCTTGTATGGCGGCGGGGACAAATGGGACACCATATTAATACACTTTTAGGGGGATCCGAACCTAGGACTTCCAGCTTTGATATAATCATAAAATATAAGATATGTATGTATTTACATTTACACATTGTATTATTGCTTTCATACATATAGGGATATTTTTTTAAATGTCGGATGTCTCTTCTCTTTTGAGCATGAATAGAAGCAGGGGATAACTGACAGAACGGGATAGTCTTATGTATCTTTCAGTAGGAGTAGCAGCGAAAGCGCTATTATTGTTTGTCCTTGTCACAGTCTCACATCTTGTTTTATTCCCCACCGTAAATTGACCACCGTGATTGGTCGAATTCATTTGTTGCCCACCATAACAAATAAATTCGACCAATCATAGCGGCGCAATGCGACGCTATGATTGGTCGAATTTATATGTTTTGTCCCTCACGGAGGCACGCGTACACCACTTCTATAGGATGCTACCTTCTATGCTTTTGAGCAAGTTTTTGTCACCTGCCCTGCTATTCAAACTGCTCAAGAATTTACAATGTTTTGTTACCAAGTAGGTCGATTAGTGTAAGACTGTCCTAAAATATATGTATAGCTATATGAGGACAATTTTGTAATGCGTAAGGTTAAGTAAATTAATATACAAACAGCAACACTCCTAACTGTACATCGGTACAGTTAACACTTAACAGTGTGGCTGATGATACCATGTAGGTTTAATATATTTTAATTATTATCACGTTTCTAAGAACAATAGTACATTATTGTCGAGGTTCGGAAGTAGCTACTTGCAAGCTGAGGATTCGTTTTAAACGGACGACCTTGGGAGTCCGTTTAATTGAATCCGAAGCCAGCAAGTAGCCTTCCAGCCGAGTCATATATAGTGCTTTTCTCAAAAATGGTGCAAGAGATATTTTACAGAAGCAACGTTCTAATTTTCACAGAGAAAAGTAAAACCATTAAAAAGATTTGCTTGCCACCTTTAAAAAAAATAGAAGTGTATTTTTCTGCTGAAAATACGCCAACGTATTTGAGACACCTAAATAGTCGCGGTACCAACATTATATTAATAATAAGTGCTGATCATCTGTTTGGCTGTTTAATGGACCTATGCCTTCATTTGATATGGCCATTTAAAGTTTTAAAAAGTTTGGAACTCGTTTAATAATGGAATTTGTATGCAACATTGCAGTCCCGAAATCGAGACTGCAATGTTTTTAACTTTTTAATTTTTAGAATGACCATAAACTACACACTTCGCGACCTATTTTTTAACCGGCAACGTCGACTTTGCCGTCCATTTTTGAGAAAAATTATATTATTTATTACTTAATAATGTTGATATGTTGTCTGTGATATGATCATAAAGTATGAGGATTTACTACAGTGACATCTATTGATAGTCTTTCTCAAACAATCGAGCTATTTAGTGTGTTACAACGGCAAGAAACTAACTGTCTAGTAATGCGATAGATGGCGCTTAGAATAGTTCATGCCATTATTTATTTATTTTTTTCTGCGTCGATTTACTATGTGTAAATGGATGTTTTAAAAGGTTTTTGTTGTAATATGCTAAATAAATTAGAACTATACATGTTAATTTAAAAATTGGCAAGATTTGAAATAACACAAATATATATTTAGGCCCAATGGTGCTCTGAGTGACATCTCTTGAATTTTTGTGGAACTAAGCGAGGCTTGTATGGGCCGATTACTCTATACTATACTTACTTTATGATTTTACTATGGAATTTGACAGTAACAGCGGCGCATTCAGTACCAGTAGTGCAGCTGCGGTTAGAAATGGAATGTTACCCTTAGGCGTAAGTCAGTTTTGACACAGTCAGTGACTCATGGTATCGCCATGTAGAGAGACGCTACGTAAAAACAACACGTCATGTATAGACATTCATATATGTATGTAGAATTCAAGGGAACCTTCAACTGTAATTTGGTGTTTACAAGAGATTAAGGTCCCCTAATAGGTTTAGGGATCAGGTCTACTGGCTCAATGCTGAGCTATGCACGTCCGAATTACGTGACTCGAATTTTAGCGAGAAGGAAAAGGCCCAGGACAAATACTGATTTATTGTGTTTTTATTAGCTTAGTAAATATTATCGTGTAAAATAAACAGTGTGGCAACCCTATTTTTGACGTGATAACGTCTTATAATTCTATATATGAACACCGGTAGCATTGTGACACGGAAAAGTGTCACGTTGTGGACAGATCTCCATGGTAACGTTACGGCCACGTTGTGGACAGATCTCCATGGTAACGTGACAAAATCCTATCTATATATGCAATATTTCATGAATGTTTTCTTATGACGTTATCACGCAAAATTATCGTCCGTAAACCGACTTTACAGACAACCATATTTTTTTAAACAAAAATTAATTAAGAGTCCGCAGCAGGCTCGGCCGAATTTCAGCTTCCCATACAAACGGAAGTTCGTTCGCATTTTAAAACTACGTGTTGGATTGTAATGAAACTTTGCACATACAATGACATGAAGTATTTGTATCTATGCCAATCTAGCTAGTCGTTTTAAAATGAGAGCGTAACTACGTATGAAGAGCCGAACTTGCTGCGGACTCTTAAGAGATCCCCTAAGAGTCACATGCTCTGTGGGCTAAACTGTTCTAGATAGAACCTTGAAATTAGGACAAAGTTGCGGGAAAATTTTAGTTCAAAATATAGCAATAGCAGCTAGGTATCACTATACTCATCTTCCTCGCGTTGTCCCGGCATTTTTGCCACGGCTCATGGGAGTCTGGGGTCCGCTTAGCAACTAATCCCAGGAATTGGCGTAGGCACTAGTTTTACGAAAGCCTTCCAAATCTGACCTTCCAACCCAGAAGGTAAACTAGGCCTTATTGGGATTACTCCGGTTTCCTCACGATGTTTTCCTTCACCGAAAAGCGACTGGTAAATATCAAATGATATTTCGTACATACGTTCCGAAAAACTCATTGGTACATTGGTTATAACCAGAATCAATACCACTTAATATTTGTACAGTTGCCTCTACTGTAATCGGCTAAAAATAAGTACAAAGCTACAAAGAGAAAAAATCAAAGAAAATCCCCATCTGACCTTTTAAAGATTTGACACTCCTAAGCGCATCAAAGAGGCTGACATCTCCATTAAGGGCCTATTTCGAGTAACAATAAATACTTATATTGACAAAGTCCGACATTATGCCTTATAAAAGGATAACTTCGCAGTTGTCACTTCATAAAATACTTAACTATGTCAATTTACGCAACCTCGTATTAGGCGCGGTTATTCGAATGAAAAGCGACTTTGATGGTTGGACAATAAGTTGAGATTTCAATTATGGAGGTGGTTATAAGAATTGATCAGTGAAAATGGAAGTTGTCATGTTACTGAGGAGTTATTCCCAACGCTTTTGCTGAGTGAAACCGTCCGAAGAGCCAGTAAGTACATTTGTTTGTCAAACGTTTTCACGTGATAACGTCTTATAAATCGATGAACACCGGTAGCATGCACGAAAAAGTGTCACGTTGTGGACAGATCTCCATGGTAACGTTGTGGATAGATCTCCATGGTAACGTATAAAAGTATGCAATTTTTCATCAAAAATTTTCTTATGACGGTATCACGCAAAATTATCGTCCGTAAACCGAATTTACAGACAACCATATTTTTTTCGACAGGATGTAGATGATAGGTGGTTGCATTTTTTCATCGGTAAAACTTACTCTGATTTTGACCCTTAATTACACCTGGCATCCTGGCAACCCTGGTCATTAGTGCGTATCAGGGAATAGTACTAGATCTAAGATCCCGTTTTCTAAGGGGACCTTGCATTTTGGAGACAAAGCAAACCGCTTGGAACAGGTGTTCCTGGGGGTGATCTGAGCTAATTTCGCCCGGTTGCCGAGAGGTCCCCCCCAGCAGGTGGGCAGGGGAGGGGGGGGGAAAAGTGCCTCCGGCGCGCATCACTCTAAATTTTATATCTGCATACATCTAGCAACTATATCAAGTTTGGTGTCTTTTTCGTATAATTTGAGGATGGAGAATTCATTTCTGTGACTAAACTTTCACTCACCCATACAAAAAAATCGAGAAATTCAAAATTCAAAAAAAATCTTTACACTTTTTTTTTTTTAAATCCCCTACATAATTAAAACTATGAGGATCTGCTCTAAAATATGAATAGCCCAGTTATTCTACTATATAGAATAATAAACTTATCAACCATTTTTAACTAATAATTGTATTTAAAAAAATGTTTTGTGTCGCACGGCGGACCGTGCTGAAGTAGGTATACCTACACGCATTTAGTTTAGACACGCATTTACTTCAAAACATTATTCAGCATAACGCAAGTAGGTACAGAAAGTAAATATTTAAAACAATAAAGGAATTTACAATAAGTACGATATAACTGAATATTGGATTATCCTATGCAGAATGAGTTGTCTACCTACTGGATAGTTTCACGACAGATCAATTTTTTATTTAGTTATTGTGACCTTTTATCTTCTACGTCTTTTGAGATACTTATCTATGTATACATAAAAATTATACTAAATTTGCGTGTAGTGTAGGTATCTAAACGGAGGTGAATGCGGTGCAGTGCAGCGGCGCTCGCGCTCAGGGACCATTGGTATTAGTTCCCAACATCTTTATTTAACTTCCGTTAACTTGAATCTTTTCCGCCGTCTCACTATCTGAAGGTTGTCTGGAAGAGATCGCTATTTAGCGATAAGTCCGCCTGTTGTTACCTACATTTTTGTACCTGTTCATACTTTTGTAACATTTCTTTTGTAGTGTGCAATAAAGCATTTTATTATTATTCACTTTATTTATCTTTCATCTTAAGTTAGGTTTTTTATAATATAAATATAAAAGTAAAATATAAAAACACTTACAAAACAATAAAAAATACATATAAACACATTATAAAAAACCTAACCTAGGGTGCCGCCAGCAGGGCCCAAGCTGCCGGTGGTCAGGGCCGCAGAGAGAGGAACTGGCGGACTATCCGCGCCGTTTCCAAGATCACCGCCTTCTGCATCTGGCGCCTTCTGGCCCTTGATCCAACCACCTAGCGAGAGTCTTTCAAGATGTTGGTCGAGACTCTTCGCTATTAGACCGTTCACTGAAACGACTATCGGGACAATGATCGTCGAATCAACATCCCACATGGCGGTTATCTCGTGAGCCAAGTACTTACTGGACTTGTCCTTCTCCGCCTTCACGAGATTCTCATCATGGGGGATGGTGATGTCAACGAGCACGGCCCGACATTGCGATCGATCTATTATCACAATGTCAGACTTATTGGCTACAATAGTCCTGTCAGTGATGATAGATCGATCCCAATAGAGCGTGGCACGACCATTCTCGACAACAGGCGCAGGTAAATACTTGTAGTACGGTACTTCGCGGTCCACAAGACCATATAGAAGAGCAAGTTGCTGGTGAATAATCCTGGCTACGAGCTTGCACAGATTATGTCTGTGCAAGTACTCGCCGTTAGCAAGATGAGAACAACCGGAAATGATATGCCTGAGTGACTCTCCGGGACGGCGGCATGCCCCACAAATGTCGACCGTACCGTCCTTCAGGATATATTTCCGATAGTTGTTCGTCATCATTACTTCGTCCGCAATTGCACAGGCAAAACCCTCGGTTTCTCCGAAGAGGTCCCCGAATCGTAACCAGTTCACCGACCCGAGCAGGTCCACATCGGGTCCCGTGAGGGCCTTGTAGAACCGCCCGTGTAGCACCTTACTCTCCCATGCCGCCTTGCGATCCGCAGTACTTAGTACCACAGGTTTGCGCCAGTTCTCGTTTGCCAAGGAGAGCGGCGTGAGGTTCCTGTTTACTGCCACCACAACACGATGCATCCCACACTCGTTGTTAAGGAAATAATTCCTGAGATTGTACACCTGGTGGTTGTGGAGATCCTTGGCGTTTAGGAAGCCTCGGCCTCCACACTTCCGTGGGATGTACAATCTCATAACTGACGAGCGTGGGTGTAGCATGCGATGCATGGTGAGCAGTGATCGGACCCTCCGATCTAGGGCGTCCAGTTCGGTCTGAGTCCACCTTAGTATGCCAAAGGAGTATGTGAGTAGGGGCATTACCCAGGCGTTGAAGGCACGCACTTTGTTGCCTCCTGACAAAAGACTGTTAAGGACTTTTGTGAGCCGACTGAAAAAGCGCTCCTTCACCGACCGTCTAATACCCTCGTCCTCAATACCCAGAAACTGTGACATACCAAGGTATTTATAGGTTTCTGATTCAGAGATAGATCTGAAAGCCATTGTCTCAGAGAGTTGTAAATTTGTTGAATTTACAACCCTCCCCCGCTCTACATGTATAACCGCACATTTATCGACACCAAACTCCATGTTGATGGCACTACTGAAGACTTCGGTAGTTTTCAGTAGGTCCAACAAGTCTTGGCTATTTTGTGCAAATAATTTGAGGTCATCCATGTACAAAAGGTGAGAAATGACTTCACCCTCTCTCCGAAGCCGGCAACCTAGTCCCAAACTAAGCTAAGCTAGTCCCAAATCTTTCAGCAGGGTGAGGTTCATGAGGAGATTCAGAGCTAGGCAGAACCACAGGGGACTCAGATTATCACCCTGAAAGATTCCTCGCTCAATCCTTATAAAATCCTGCGGGCCAGAGCGGTCATCCCCGCCTCCTGGTTGACGAAGGACTGTGGTCCACTGCCTCATACACGCGCTTAGGAAGGCTCTCAAAGCTGCATCAACTTTATACAGCTCTAAGTCCCTCCCCAGCCATGAATGAGGCACCGAATCATAGGCCTTCTTATAGTCAATCCAAGCGGCTGAGAGGGCCCCCTTGTTCCGCCGGATTTGTTGGCATATGGTCATGTCTATGAGGAGGAGCTCTTTAGTACCACGGGACCCAACCCTACATCCATTTTGAGCGGAAGCCAAAATATTGTTTGCGACAATGTGCGCATTGATTTTTGCTCTCAAAATGGATGTAAGGAGCTTGTAGAGTGTAGGCAAGCATGTGATGGGTCTGTAGTTTTTTGCTTCCGTGGTACTACCGGACTTGAAGAGCAGGAAGGTGACACCAGTTGTTAAGGAAGGTGGGAGAGAACCAAGCTCGAGGGCTTGTTGGAATTGTGCTGCCACTTATTATTATTATTTATATATTTGCATATATATCACGTCCAGAAGTAATATATTAATGTAATCTACAAAAAGAAGCATAATAACTTATAAGAAACCATCAAAACATACTTAAAAATCCTAAAAGCTGCATACTGCTCTTACAATGCAGGTACGCCGCGCGACATAAATTTTTTTTTTTATAGAGTTATAAAAGAAAAATGATTGAGAAGTTTACTATTCTATATATAAGGATAACTAGGCTATTGACAGGTATTTTTTTTGTAGAGCAAATCCTCGTAGTTTTAATTTTGTAGAGGATTTTCAAAAAAAAAAGTGTAAAGATTTTTTTTGAATTTTTAATTTCTCGATTTTTTTGTATGGGTGAGTGAAAGTTTAGTCACAGAAATGAATTCTCCATCCTCGAATTATACGAAAAAGACACCAAACTTGATATAGTTGCTAGATGTATGCAGATATAAAATTTAGAGTGATGCGCGCCGGAGGCACTTTTGCCCCCCCTCCCCTGCCCACCTGCTGGGGGGGACCTCTTGGCAACCGAGGTAAATCAGCTCAGATCACCCCCAGGAACACCTGTTCCAAGCGGTTTGCTTTGTCTCCAAAATGCAAGGTGGTGGACCTTAGATCTCTTGCTAGAAAGGCGATCTGCGAGGATATGCGTTCGTCTCGCTTGCATTGGTAAATGGGAAATACATGGTAAAGTTTAGGATCGAGCCGTCAAAATTATTGAAAGTTTGCGATACTGGTAAAAAGTTATGGCTTAGAACATTTTAAGCTTTTAATGAAAGGCTTTTGATGGTTTTAAATGATTTTAGAATGGAGGTTTTATGACATAACTTTTGCTTTGAAAATGTATTCAGTGCCGACCTTCATAGACTCACTACGTCTGTACACGGTGCTTTACAATATCCAATACAACAGTATGACAACAGTAGTAAATAAAAAAATAGAATAATTTTTAATACTTATGTTTTTGTATAGCTATCGAAATTTTCCATTTCCTAAATGAAAGTTTCCTTTTTTTCCTTTGAAATTTTTCCAGAAATTTCTGACAACTTTTCCAACTTTTTGAAACATTTCGCAACTTCATGTGAAAGTTAGTTATGTACATAGTAAGTATAAAGCATTTTTCTATTCAGATTTCTATAAAACCATATAAAACAATCAAGTTACCATCATAAAGTTTTAAAATTATTTTACTAATTTTCTTTTAATCTATCAAAAAACTGTTTTTCTTAAGCTAAATAACTAATGTAACTCCAGACGAACTAAGACTTCAGAGTTCTTAATTTTAAACGATCGTCTGCATTTCTCACTATAAAAACTCCTTAAGGTATTTTGCTTAAGTAAGTAGTTTTTCTGTCGGAATAATTACAGTGCTGAAGTCTGCAAAGATTCTTGACAAGAAATACGAGACAGTAGGTAATAAATCGTTACTCCTTAATTTTACTTCTTAGTTTGTATTATGCCGTAGCGGTATATGCCGTTTGATTATTGAGGATGAGTTTACATACATAGAATTTTATTTGGACTTTTAATTTTGTACCTACCTGTTTAGGAATTAGGATACACTAATACAGCTTACTTTACTCAAATAAAGTAATGGAATTTAGATTCCATTACTTTATTAAAGTTATTCGTGATATTCGGGCCCACCGTGATCACATACCTACACATATTTTGTAAACAGAGCTGTGTGAATACGATATTCCCACTATTCCCAGTTGGACTCTCCCAAATAATTATGGATGAAATGACATTCCAGTGTGCCCTACCGATTAGGGTGGTCCACAATTAATATAAACGAATATTAATATTTCCTCATATTTCCTTTCCCCTTTGTCTAAAGGACATAACACAATATAGGTACACCACAGGTGTACCTGTAGTGTACCTAGGTGTACCTTTTAAATGTAATTCAACACCGTCTAGACCTCATTGTGACAACTCTGCAATACCTATCTAAGTACCTATAAATAAATGTAAGTGTTATATCAATATGGATATGAAATAAACCAATCAATATTTCACAACTGCTTTCATGGTCTTTCAATCATCAATTTATCTAGTACTTAAGCATCGGTTTACCACAGGGTCGACATGTGTCGTTCACGACCATAGACTAGGAATCCTCTAGACCAGCGGTCGGCAACCCGCGGCCCGCGGGCCGCATGCGGCCTGTGAACCTGTCACTTGCGGCCCGCGAGCCTCCCTGGCTATTTTATATGTAATATTGACAAACGACAATGTCTGATAAAGTCATAAATATTAACAACGTGCGGCCCGCGTCAACTTCGTTAACTAATATGTGGCCCTTGGCTGCTAAAAGGTTGCCGACCGCTGCTCTAGACGGAGTTTAGAGCAATTATTTCATGAAACCGATGCTGCCAAAAATACTGGGGTGCGGGGGACGAGGTGAGCGAGTCCCGTGCCGTGATTAGTTCAAAGACACGGACGTCACACAAAGACACTTTGACTCGAAAATGGAGTAAAACTATCGTATATTTATGGCAGAGGGGGTAGCGCTACTATGCTCAGTCTGGAGGATATCTTGTCTATGTTCACGAGTGAGTGATTTAAATGAACTGTATCATTTGACTGAACTCACTCACTCTCAGCTCAGTGCAGATTCAACTCGCTCATTTCGCTCAGTAACTCGTCTAGCTCAGTGTTCCTTGCTCGCTCTTTCCAACTCATGATTCTAATGAGCCGAGCGTGACGAGCGAGTGAGACGATGCGAATAGGTTTCGGAGCGGTTCGGAAGAATTCGGAGGGTGTCGGGAAAACATGGCGGGATCGTATCGCGTGATTCGCCATCTTGGTCGCACTTACTGATTGATTGACACCTCTCTCAACTCACTCGTGAACAATATAGCTTACAGATCCACTGAGCGAAATGAGTGATACATATCACCGCGAGCGAAATATATGAATCAATTCAATCAATCTTTTCAACTCAGTGAAGCGTTTTGCGCATCTCTACCACAGGGTCAGTTTAATCAAACTCGAAGGAGAAAATAAGAGCGAGAAAAATATCGCTCCAATTTACTTCAATTTGTGGTGTTTCCACTCGCGTGGGTGGGACGTTAATAGGGCTGTGCTTTCTTCATCTTAATTATTTGCTACTTTCAAATACATATTTAACGTTCGTCGTCGTCGCAGGCAGACTTGACGCAATACAGTGCAGAGGCTGATTTCTGGTTTCAAAATTTGATATAAAATACTTAAACATATATTCAAAACAATTTATTTTCATGAAAAGAAGATGAATGTGGATATTTTTTTTAATAATATTTTCTAAATGGCGATGTTTATTTATTTATGTTTAAGCGGGTCTTTTAAATGTTTCTTTTATTTATCAATGTTTTTCGTTAACAAACGTTTCTTCTTAGTATAGTCCGACAAGAAATGAGGGCGCCACTTCCTACGTAATTGTCACATTTTTGACGTAAAATGCTTAAACATGGCAACAATTTAGTATAGAATTTTTTCCATTTTATTTAATTTCTACTATTTTATGTCACACTCTACCTGCAGTTGTTTTGATAAAATAGCAATAGTTATTGCAGGGATTTTGCCGTTCTTAACCGGTTTTTCCTAATTAATCTAGAATATCTATATCATTTAACACAAGTGACAACCCTACTAGAGGATAATGACCTTCACGAGACTAATACGAAGACTTATCAAAGTCTACTCATTGCGAGCATTCAATGGTTTTTACAATATGATTGCACGACCACTAGAAGAAGATGGATCACCGCACTTAGATGGGCCATCCTCATTTGTTCCCAATCAATCTACTGTAGAGATAAATGGGTAAAGTAATTAGGCACTACTTCAGTTCATTAATGTTAGCAAATTTGAATTGTAGAACAGAATTGGTTTTTTGTTCTACAATTCATTGCTTCCACCTTTTTACAATATATATATAATTACAGCATTAAAACCTTGGCTTCCCGGTGACTCTAACGCGTACGGCGTCAAATTATATAGTAGTGGCACCGTAATTCAGAAATGAATAACGTGACGACTTTGCGAAGCGTATGGTGTCAACGACGGAAGGAAAAGGCATCAAAGAGCTAACTATCTGTAATGCGTTTGGTCTCCCAACTCCCAACCGTCAGGATGCAATTTTTGTCACAAAACTGAACACCAATCATCCATAAAGGGGCCCACTGATTACCAGTCCGCCGGACGATATCGGCCTGTCAGTTGTTCGGAACTGTCAGCTTTTTGTTCTAACTGACAGACCGATACCGTCCGGCGGACTGTTAATCAGTGGGCTCCTTTAAGTATACATGTGTACCTACATATAGATAGGTTCATAAGAAAATATTTGAACATGGTCATGATTTTAAATTCTGCATAACTAAATAGATAAATAGTACTTGTACGCGAGAAATTCTGCCGATTTTACTATGGAAACGAATGCAAATTATATTCCCACTGTAAAAAGTAACAGCTACCTATCTGAACTCGGCTATTTCCATTTTAACCTAGCACCCGACAATGTTTGTACAGGTGATCCCCGTTGTTCAAGTTGGTATAACAATCTGATCATGTTGGAAACACGGAGAGCAAACGAGGCTGAGGACGGTCCCCAACCATGCAGGCCGCGTAGCCAACATGCCAATCGCTAACGCTCCGTAGCGAACGAAACGCAACTGTCACTGTCACACTAATATGACTATATTTGATGGTGAAGCGCAAGCGATTGTCACCTTGGCTAGGCCGTCAGATGGAGCGGTCAAGTGAAAGGAGCCCACCCCCAACCAACTTTTCCTTGGTCGTCAGATATGGCACCAGTGCAGGCAGATCATAAAAGCTAGGGGTGGAGCAACAACACCCAGCGATGACCACGATCCTCAGTCGTGAGTCATGAGATAGAGATATTGTTTACTTGTCAAATATGAATGTATAGGTACATCATTGATTGGCTAATGAATATTTGAATTTAATGAAAACATTATGGAAAATTCAAAATACTGTCGTGCTAACGATCCTTTCAAACTCCATTCTTATTTGATTCGAATAAAGGACCGAGGCGCCCGACCGGTCATTTTATATGACGGCTGATCGGTGATCACGTGATGCGTTCCATAGAAAACGAAGCGCCGGAAGTTCCGGCACGGCCCCGGCCCGGTCTCGCGTGAGTTATCCTTAATACTATTACAATAGAGAGGGCAGATAACCCGCGTACACCTCGGAGTACCCACTAAACTTGAATTTGCATGTTTCTCTCGGTGTAACACATTTGCAACTGAAATGCTTCTAGCGGGTATGAGGGTAAACAAATTAAATATGCTGTTCACATTATACATGTAACGGTTACAAATGTACTACAATGGACGGGTACAACGTAACCATACTTTCATATGTACTGTTTGTAGTACAAAGCTGTGTAGTTTTGCTTAGTGTACGATAGGTAGGAATTTAAGTTAAAAACTGGCGGCATTATTATTTAAAGTTTTAAATTATCAATCTTAATCCGCGCCGTGCACATAACGAAATTCACGAAATTCACTTGTTCTCTCTCATTGACCGAATCAGAATGAACTTTGCGAAGATGTAGAGAGAATAGGAGAGCAGGAGCCAGTTTCTCAAAAGCTTGTAACTTGTAATACAAGCGGACGTCACTTTTTGACAGCTTTTGTTAGACAAGTTACAAGCTTTTGAGAAAAGGGCCGCAGGCCCATTGACCCAAATTACACATCATATCCGATGGCACATGTAAGCTACTAAGCAAACCTACTAAGTGGACAAGCAAAGCAGGGAGGTGATCCGATAATACGGGCGTCTATTAGCGACTGCACTTTGCTTTGCTGACGCTACGTAATAACGATCTGCAGGCACGAACACACAGCTCCTTAGCTTTCCATACTACAGAGCACTGAGAGATGCCAAAATAGAACAGAGGAGAAACCTCCTCTCCGAACCTTCTTTCGATCTCCTCAAAACGAGTTCGGAGTAACATAATTTCCTTCACAGGTGGGCAACTGGTTGATTTCAAATTATATTTCACTCAAGGTTTAAAAGTCATTGGCGCTAGCTCGTGAGGAAACCGGACTAATCCCAATAAGGCCTAATAGTTTCCCCTCTGGGTTGGAAGGTCAGATGGCAGTCGCTACCGTAATAACTAGTAGGTACCTACGTCAATTCTTGAGATTAGTTGTCAAGCGGACCCCAGGCTCCCATGAGCGTAGCAAAATTCCGGGATAACGCGAGGAGAAATTACCAAACAGTCAGAAACACTTCCTTCTATTCCTCATCAATAGCGTGTTTCTCGTTGATGTTTGGTAATATAACCAATTGAAAAATTTGAAAATGTGTAGTGATTAGACGGAATAGGTGGGTTATTCCCACTAGTTACCACCAAGTTGTTACCAGTGGTAACTACTGGGAATTTTTTTCCCACCTTTTACCACTGGTAACTACTGGGAAACCACCAACTCGGTTTAGTGGTAACTACTGGGAACTTTTATTCCCAGTAGTTACCTCCAAAATTTTGTTAAGAGTTAAATGCTAATAAAAACTATATAAATAGTATAGTATAAATATAGACTGGTTCTGAATTACCCAATAAAATCACATGAAAAATAATCTAAATGGATTATTAAATTTATCCTTACATATGTTATAGTTTTTGTGCTAGTACCGATTAAACTGTTTCAATATTTTTTGACAATTTTAAGGCAGTTTACTAAAACACTAATCGACTTATAATTATTTATTAAATCATTCTATATTTATACTATACTATTTGTACTGTTTTTTATTAGTATTTAACACTAACAAAATTTTAGTCCCAGTAGTTACCAGTGGTAAAAGGTGGGAGAAAAATTCCCAGTAGTTACCACTGGTAACAACTTGGTGGTAACTAGTGAGAATAACCCGAATAGGTTATGAATCAAGTTCTAGACGATTTCTCGAAGTCGCACAGGCGACTAGCTATGGACAAAGATCCTAGCCTGCTAAGACCCAGAGTCAGATTTGCAGTTCTGAATTTGGAACTTTCTTTTTTCCATTATGGTTCAAAATTTGTTTTTAATTTGTCCTTTTAAAAGGAACTCGGGACAGAGCTCTAGAGTCGGTTTCGACAAACAGTGAATTGTCGATTTCTTAGTGGCAGTGTGTCCCGTGTTTGCCCACCACGTCGGTCAGGCGACACGAGCACTCTCCACGGCAAACAAAGCACCCTCCGCCTACATCTGCGCCCGGATTTTTGACGTACCTGTCTCGATAACCTACATAGTCTGTATGGGCGGGCGGTAGCCCCACAATTATGTACACAGTCTAGTTACATTACTACCAACTCCTTATCAATGTTGCAGTTCATTAAAAATAAGGGTTGGCAAAAATACGTACCTAAATTCGCCTTTTGTCATAACTTCGCCTTGATTAGCATTAAATCACAATTACACTATAATTTAAATTTAATATTTATACTATAACTTGTATCATGAGCGGTTAATTTCCGGTTACGGCAGCTTGTTTATTATGACTTGTAAAGTTCTATTCGTAATCAGCTGCAAAATTGCATGGACTATGGATTTATGAATGAATTCCAATGTCCTGCTTGCTATAGAAATACAGAAATATAAATAACAGAGGATTATACCCACTTTCGAGCTCTAGTTTTAACGGTAAAAGGTTTTTTTTGTAAAATCCAAGCTTCACAGCGATATCTACACTACAGTACAGTCGAGACGCATTGGGTGGTGCTTTTTCTACTGCTACTTTTGTACAAAGGCAGAATCTCCACACAAATGTCTTTTTTGCGCGCTTTATAAAAAAACATATACTTGCGAAATCTGCAACAGTATAGTCGTGTTCGCTTCAAGCCTCATTGTTTAATGTGCCAGGTGGTGCCCTCCCGCGGCTTAATTACGCTCCTTAATGATGTTTGCCGCCAGTGCTGAGTTAAAAGAATTAGGTCAGTTAACGAAAATTAACTACAGGCTGTCGATGAAAATACAGTGAAGATGGCAGATTCCATTTGTTAGGGTTCCGTACCAAAAAGGTACAAAAGGAACCCTTATGGTTCGATTCTGTCCGTCCGTCCGCCAGTACGTCTGTTACGTTGCTAAATATCTCGAGAACTACTGAAGCTATAGATTTGAAATTTGGAATACTTAACAACGCTCCAATTAATGTCTCGAAACTTCTTTGATACTTTCCAGTCGCTTTTCGGTGATGGAGGACCCCGTGAATCCCGTGACGAAACCTACACCCATAGGTATATATAGGTATAGGTATGCATTTAAAAACTTTACGATCGCAAACGTCGTTCGAAAGCCAAGTCTGAGACGGACGCGGACGTCAACAATAAAACCGCTCATTTTTAGCTTTACGACAACTTATCTTATATCTTAGTATGTAAGGGCTAATTTACTACTAAGTAATGGCCTATAAAGAACCAGATGGTGTCGTTACGTTTTTATGTTGCACTTGCTAGGATACTATTTACCTATTTAGGTCATGAAAAAAGAAGCTTAGTTGTAACATTTGTCGTTGCAAACCTAGGAACGTTAAAATACAGTAGTTATTGTTTCGAATATTTTTGTTAACAAAAATAACAATCTAAATCCATAATATGGCAATAAAATGGCAACAAAAGTACTTAATTTTTAACCCCGTAAATGTCAATCTACTCTTCCTAATTCTAGAGTAGGTAGGTAAAAAAAGTTACTTAAGAGCCCATCAACGTGCACACTAGCGCCACTGCTAAATAATCGTGATTATTTAAATTTAAGGAAAGATATTTCAAAAAGGGGGCCGCTACGTACTGTATCTTGTATTAAAGTACATTTTGAATACATCAAACTAGTTTCTATGTTGCTGGATTCGTCAATCTATGAACTCGAAACAAAAACGGCCGTTTTAACTTTGGACGCATAGATTGACGAATCCAGCAACATAGAAACTAGTTTGATGTAAGTATTCAAAAGGTACTTTAATACAAGATACAGTACGCAGCGGCCCCCTTTTTTAAATATCTTTCGTTAAATTTAAATAATCACGATTATTTAGCAGTGGCGCTAGTGTGCACGTTGATGGGCTCTTAACACATCCAGTGCCAGCGGCACGCGCTACGAGCGTAGCCGATAACACGGGAAAACCCGTTAGCGCAAAGCGTCTACGAACAGAGAAGCCACCAAACGGATCGCATGCAGTGAATGTGTTAAATATTTTAAGTTGTGTTTTTCAACCGAAGGACTGGTCTAAGCCACGTAAGCTGAAGAAGCCGGTATGATTCCAGCCTCGTCCAATTGAGGGCTTGGTCACTTTTTTAAATTTAAACTGAATTTAAATTTTAAACGGTGAAGTCAGTTATGAACTGTGGTTATGAAAATTTAAACAGTTTCTTTAAAATTTGCTTAAAACTTGCGTTATAATGAAAAAGTTGTTAAATAACTTTACAGTTTGATAACTTTACACAAACGTTCGCTAGTTTTGTATAAAACCGGGAGAGGGGAAGGAATTGTTATAATGTTTTGTAGTGAAATTTGTGGCTGGTCCGAGAAAGTTTTAATAGTTTTAATGGGTACAAGCCACAAGGACTCAACTGAAATTAAGCCCATTTCCACTGCTAGTTCATAGTACGTAGGTACCTATAGAATTAGGCAGGTAGATACCTACCTACATATTTAAATTTAAACGCATAAGAAAAAAAAGCGGCCAAGTGCGAGTCGGACTCGCCCATGAAGGGTTCCGTATTTAGGCGATTTATGACGTATTAAAAAAAAACTACTTACTAGATCTCGTTCAAACCAATTTTCGGTGGAAGTTTACATGGTAATGTACATCATATATTTTTTTTAGTTTTATCATTCTGTTATTTTAGAAGTTACAGGGGGGGGGACAAATTTTACCACTTTGGAAGTGTCTCTCACGCAAACTATTCAGTTTAGAAAAAAATGATATTGGAAACCTCAATATCATTTTTGAAGACCTATCCATAGATACCCCACACGTATGGGTTTGATGAAAAAAAAAATTTTGAGTTTCAGTTCTAAGTATGGGGAACCCCAAAAATTTATTGTTTTTTTTTCTATTTTTGTGTGAAAATCTTAATGCGGTTCACAGAATACATCTACTTACCAAGTTTCAACAGTATAGTTCTTATAGTTTCGGAGAAAAGTGACTGTGACATACGGACGGACAGACGGACAGACAGACAGACATGACGAATCTATAAGGGTTCCGTTTTTTGCCATTTGTCTACGGAACCCTAAAAATGTTGAAAACATGTAAAAATTCAATATATGTATACCTAAGTGCAATTTTGCATTAGCAGGGGCCTATCTGAACACGTATCTATTGTCCATTTGTTAGAGTACGTGTTCAGGTATTTTGAGCACCTCGGCCGCTCCGATATATCTGATGGCGACTGTACAGTCGTAAAGCCAATTCGCATTTCCTCAGAACGCAAATGTATTATTTATTTACGGTTCAGGCTTATCTTGAGCCTGATCTTCGGAACAAGCTCCATTTCCGGCGCGGCGGCTGCTCGTTAACAGGAGCTGTATTCAGGTCAATTTTACAAAAAATTCAGTTTTGATCTTGTTATGAGACGACCTTGAAACGATAGTGCATTTTGCGCGCACCAATAAAGGTAGACTCACGCTAGACCGGGCCGCGGCCGGGCCGGAGTTTCCGGCGCGTCGTTTTCTATGGAAAGCACCACGTGATCACCGATCAGCCGTCATAGAAAATGACATGTCGGACGCCTCGGCCCGGGCACGGGCCGGTGTCACGGGGTCTCTATTGTTTCCCATAAAGTTTTACCTCATAAGGGATCATCCATTAATTACGTCACACGAATTTCTAGGTTTTTTTACCCCTCCCCCCTCCTTGTCACACTTGGTCACATTTTAGGCAATTTTGTTTTCAACGAAATCGACAATATTAACTCGGCATTATTATTTTTTAACTTTATTTTTGATATATAAATATTAGTAATTTTATAACACACCGAAAGTTACATCCAAAATCTCATTATTTAACTGTACAGCGAATAAAAAAATATAAATTAATTTTCGGTTACTGATGAAGTTAAAGTGACATCACAATGTTTGTGACTCCCCCCTCCCCCATGTCACAACATGTCACATTTTCTTGACCCCCTTCCTCCCCCTAAACGTGTGACGTAATTAATGGATGACCCCTATGTACTATGGTTTGACCGCATTTTCGTTAGTTATAATTTGGTTTTTCTCAGGAACGCGTAACTTTTCAGGATTGCCATTAAACAAACCTAACCTAGGTTAAGTTAGGTTTGTTTTATGGCAATATCTATAGGATAACCTTACTTAAAATCTTGAAAATTTATCGTTTTCAGAATCATGACTAATGATAATCTGACAATCATTACGTTATGACTTTCAATCATTATGTGAAACAAAGGGATCCGGGTCTCACGGCATCGGCACTCCTTAAGTGCAAAATACCATTAGTTGTAATCCAGCGGAGCAGAGAAGACAACCAGTTGTGACGTTATCTATGAAAAGGGACCTTATTGTCGATGGCGCTTACGCCATTATTAACGAGGCTTCGATATAAATACAATGTCGTACGACGCTGTGCGGCGTAAGCGCCATCGACAATAAGGTGCCTTTTCATATAATAATGCCCCAATTGGTTGATTGCCGCACGTCTCCTCTCATTCATACTTTTATAATTACCACGGGACTTAATCGCGTAAGACTTACGTTTATTTATGGCCTGACGTTTCGAACGTGACGTTACGTTCGTGTTCGTGGTCACAGGCAGACTGGCGAGGAATTATATCAACATCTTCTAAATAAACGTAAGTCTTACACGATTAAGTCCCGTGGTAGTTATAAAAGTATGAGTGAGAATCGTGTTTAAATCTCCTCTCATCTCCACCTCAGTGCAGATGCAGCAAAGGTAGCCTAATAGTAATGTTTAAGTTTAAATCAGCGCATAGTTTCAATCAAACTAATTTTTGTCCAACTGTATGTATAGTATAGTATAGTATATAGACGTCGTATCGTATCAATATCAAAACCATGACAGATCTGAATTCTGCTCCGGATCTATTAGAAATAAACGAGCCAACTTTAATCAGTCGCCGCGAGAACTCGAGCCTGAGGACCCCCGAAGGGCCCGAAACATTTTATGCTTACTTATATTTATTTATTTTCACCACACCAGCTCGTAAAGGCTCTTTTTATCTTTCAAAAACTGATGAGAAACTTGTTTTTAATTCACAAGAGTGGTCAAAGTAAGCGATGAAAATTTTGACTTGATTCTTCGTTGGCTAGTAGAATTTACCTCTAAATGATGTTTTTGAATGATAATTATGCAAAAGCGTTCATTTGGATTTGATTTGTCACGCAAGGAAAAAACTAACTTTAAATACCTAGTATTTTCCTCATGTGCTAAAAAATTTTGTGTTTCACTCAGTAATAGTAGTCTGTAACAAGGTGTGTTAACCCTCGTGCCTTGAAACCCGCGCAACTCTCAAGATTGCACTTTTTGAAACACTCGCTTTGCTCGTCTCGTGGTTCAATTTTGGAATCTTTCGCTTGCTCGGGTATCAATATTAGTACGAGGGGTTAAACAACAACTTTGCCCGTGTAAAACAAATAACTATTAGGTTACTAATATAATAGCATTTTAAACATTGACTGCCTCCGTTAGTCTTTGCATTATGAAATTCTTTAAAGAAAATTCATGGCAATGACATATTTTCCACGCCTATTTCCAGGAGGGGTAGGCAGAGACAACGGATTTCCACTTGCCACGATCCTGACATACCTGTTTCGCTTCCTTCACTTTCATAACATTCCTCATACACGCTCGCCGGTTTAGGGTGTAAATCTTTATATATACCTACATACTTTAGTCATATGCCTTACAAGAAACGGTAGATGAGATAGTTCAGAGTTATCAACCGCTACCAATTTTAATCTATTGTTGGGCGCAATATTGGGATCCCAAAACTGCTGGGAGATAGTAGCTAGGCCATCTACTAGCGTAATGACGTCATCAAAATGGCTCCTGCCTCCTTAGCTGTTCTGAATACTGCATATTGGAACTATGTAAACTATTCATTGCACATACACATGAGGAGTATCAAATGAAAGCAGAAGTAACACAGCTAGATTTTTTTTAATTGTACGCTCCATCTAGTGAGTAAGTGGTCTTTGCTTTTATAAAACGAAACGCCGTAGAAATGTCGCAGATAAAAAATATTTCGTGGCACAACCTTTTGATCCAACGGGCTGTTTAGAATTATCTTTTGTTCTGCGCTTAATGAGATTTCCTTTTGTAAAGAGAAAATGTTATAATTTGTAGTAATTATTTAAATCAGTAGCCTTAATGGGGGCGAACAAATTGGCGTTTATTTTCCGTTATTTTTTTTTTTCAATTTTAGATAGGTATTACAAAATTCCAGGTAGTAAGGAGAACAGAGGGGCTACCGCGAAAACCGAAATACGCAAATTACGGGGATCTTTCTCTTTTACTCCAATGAAGACGTAATTAGAGTCATAGAGAAAAATGCAAGCAATTTGCGAACTTCGATTTTCGCGGTTATAGCCCTGCTGGGTCATATTCTTGGGGAAGTACCATTTTCTAAACCCCGAATATATTATAAACGAAATTGGACAGATTCGACATTGAACAGAGCACCCTGCGGTTAACCCTTTACCTACGGGCCCTTGAATCACTCCGTAACCGCCCAATACGGGCATGTTTTGGCGAGAGTCAGCAGTTAGGCATAATTTCACTTACTTGTAACTTTTCAAGTATTACAGCTACACACTTGAAACTTCACATACACAATAAGTATAATGTGTTTATCAATAAATAATCACTTGGAGTAATAATATTCACTATTTTTTCTTCTATCAAGCAATATTTTTAGCGGATTTCACAAGTTTAAGTTTAAGAACATTAGTTTATAGTATACTTAACACAAATAAACACTTAAATAACGATAATTATGAAAATAATGCATAAATATCAATCACTTAAAACGTTGCATAAAAACAATTTGCCACTTATGGAAAATAGTGATGTGCGTCTATCGACACATTTGTTGATATATCGATAACCTAGTAAATGTAAAACTTATGATTTTGGTGAAATTATTATTATGTAGGTACAATAGTACCTAATAATGATTTCATAACATGTTAAATTCCAATATTTGAACCAAAAACGGTAAAAAAACACAAAAAATAACACTCCAAACACTGCCACGCGCCGTACTTTCATATCGACAACAGTACGGATATGATGGTCGTTCTTGTCTACGTGACAGCGTGATAAAACGGTGTCCGTCACTTTCTTTCTCACGGTGTTAAACAGTGACAGTTATTTTATCACGTGGATAAAGATGGATAAAGCTATCCATAATAGGCTGGCAGGTCGATGAAATTTAAAACAACACTATTGTCCGCCATATTGAGTTCAATTTTTAGCACCTCTGCAGTACAGGTGTCAACCCCAGTTGCCAGTAAAAAAGCGGTAATTTTAAAATTATGTTTATGTCAGAGCCATCTACCGAAATATTATGATATTTTTTTCTTTGTATCTATACTAATCCCAGTGCATAATGTGACCGCTATTACCAAGCCACAAGGTCTCGTTTTGATAAAAAAAAATGTTTAACACAACCATTACTTCGATCAACTATTATAGTTGACACCCGTACTGCAGCGGTGTTGCCTTACTGGCAACTCTGGTTGACACCCGTAGGTAAAGGGTTAATACAGAATCAAGATACATTTCGAATCGTTACCTAGATTACCTAGATACCGTAAAATGTGCCTACTTTGCTTCAAATAAATGTTATTATTGATATATTGTGGGGATTGAATAATTTTACGGTTTAGACTCACTTGTTTTAAGTCACTCGCGCGACATGTTTCGGAGAGCCTAGGTCTCCTTTCTCAAGCACTAACAGTGCGAGCAGCGTTCACGACGGCCGTGTACGCGATACATAAATAAATAAATATATGGTAATATATATGTGGTAAATATGCACTGTTAGTGCTTGAGAAAGGAGACCTAGGCTCTCCGAAACATGTCGCGCGAGTGACTTAAAACAAGTGAGTCTAAACCGTAAAATTATTCAATGTTAGTATGTCTCACTACAGTTTAAATTCGAATATTGTGGGGACATAGATATTAGTAAGGTCAATGTGGCTAATTCCGCCATAGGGCCTATTTCGTCCACGATTTTCAATCATAGGAAAAAAAAACCATTTGCTTTTGATTGCTGAAACTAAAAGCAATCGCTGCTTTGTCGATGAATTTATCAATTTTGTTCGTTGTTCGAGAAAAACGCTTATGGACGGAATAGTCCCTATGACAGAATTAGTCAGATTGATCTCGCACTTGGTCGGTGTAGTTATAATTATTATAACAAAAATATCACAATAGCTCGTTGCACAACAACACAGATACCTAACCTTCTTTTGTTTGCTATGCACTTCAACATACTCAAATGAAGTAGGTATTCTAATTAAACCCAGACAAAATAAAGCTCACTAGAACGCTTTATTCTAGTCTAGTACCGCGGTTTTAATAAAACCTCACATTATCCTACAAAATGGATATTAATTAAAGAAACCCAACTCTGGAACAAAGCTAGCTTTAGCTTGTGCATTTAAAATATCTGAAAAGACGTAAGTACCTAAGTCACTATAACTTTCTTAAATTAAAATACATGTCCTTTTATTAATGTTATTCCTTTTCATTGCAGAGTAACGTGACTTACGAAAACCATTCGACCATGGTCTCTCTGAAAACGCATAAATGTGTACTACGTATCTCGACTATGTGTCGAGATCTTACCCAAAATATAGATATAAAGGATATAAAATTTCCGTCTCTATCTTAATTTAAAAATTATTCTCTGTGCGACATACGGCTCAATTCGAACAATGCTTATAATATGTCATAGCGATACGATACCAATCTGTCAGTGTCGGTAACGTATCGCTGTGCCTCTTCCTTAATTTAAAGCCTTAAAAATAGCATCGCATTTTGCTAATGGTTTACACGCTTCAGCTTGCTTCAGCTATAGGTGAAAATACGGATATACCTGCATTGTCTGAAACTTGCATATCTGCAACAGCACGTACTCATTAATATTTCGGCCGAGAACCGCATACAATGCCTCAAACACGAAATACATGCTTAACAGCTGCAATACGGGTCGGTAGCGACTACCTAGGAAGCAGGAGGTCTCGGGTTCGAATCCCGGTAGGGGAATTTATTTGTGTGTTAATCATGAATTGTTCCTGAGTTATGGATGTAATCTATGTATCTTAAGTACCTACCTAATATGTGGGAGACCGAGCTTTGCTCGGAATACATATAAAAACTCAGAAATGCGCGTTTTTCCAGAGATAACACCTAACTAGATCGATTTTTCGCACCTGAAAACCCCCATATAGCAAATTTCATCTAAATCGTTAGAGCCGTTTTCGAGATCCCCGAAATATATATATATATATATAAATAAATATACAAGAATTGGTCGTTTAAAGGTAAAATATCTGGGTGACCGAGCTTCGCTCGGAAAACATATAAAAACTCGAAAGTGCGCGTTTTCCCAGAGATAAGACCTAGCTAGATCGATTTTTCGCCCCTGAAAACCCCCATATAGCAAATTTGATCGAAATCGTTAGAGCCGTTTCCGAGATCCCCGAAATATATATATAAATAAATAAATAAATATATAAATAAACAAGAATTGCTCGTTTAAAGGTATTAGATTAGATATATAAGATGTAAATAATTTATGTTAAATAATAATGTATATGTACTTAATTACCTAAGCTAATCACATGGATCGATTCCTATAGTTTTTATTTGAACTAGAATTTTCGGATCTTATTAACAAGCTTTTATTAGGTCGACCTGTATGTAACTAAAATGTAATGGAATCTAAGGTAACTAATTTAACCATCTTCCAAGGATCGTAGCGTCATGAAAATTGGCAGCTGTATGTAGTTCTGATGACAATACAATAATATGGTACTGTCGAACTGATCTGATGATGGAGACAGGAGGTGGCCATAGGAACTCTGTGATGAAACAACGCAACCTAATTGTGTTAGGGGTTTTTAGAATTGTCTCGATGAGTATTAGTTGTCTGTCGTAAGAAAAGTACAGTCAGCGATAAAAGCTTGTACCTACCAAAAATTAAATTTTTGCCAAAAACTTATTTTATGATCACGACAGACGGCCTTGCAGTTTGGCAGAAGAAGAAAAAAAGTTGTAAAATTGGGTATTTCTCCTGAAATGATTTTATTATTTTATTATGCATCAAAAATGCATCAAAGCCACGTCTAGTTGCAAGCTGCAGCAAATGGGTACAGATATGTCACTGTGTCACATGAATCCATGGAACTAAAGCCTTATTAATGGGCATGTAAATGTAAAGCATATAGTGCGGCGCGCCCCGCTGCTGTAGTTTAGTAAATTCTTAGTGTAAGGCCTGAGTGGACGCTCGAAGCGGAGCGTTCGGCGGGGCGTGCAGCGTGGCGTCGGGCTCACAAGTAATTTGAGCAGCCTGCACTAAGGCCGCTACTATACGCTTGCATTTGTTTAACATGCACGCCGCACGCCCCGCCACGCTGCACGCCCAACTCGAGCGTCCACTCAGGCCTTACGGTTGCATTTCACTATCATAGAGAATTAGAGATTGATTAAATTAATTTTGTATTAAGAAGATACCACAAAACTTATAAGGTAAACGTACTAGTGCTTGACATGCTAATGCCCAATAGATGTCACCTCTATTGACAATGACTTAAGTTTCAAGATGACTTGTACTGGGACTGCGTCGAACACAAGTTTAAATAATTGACAAGTGGATAAATTCACTGTCTCGGCCGAGATCCGTACTGTTTTTAGTTGAACAAATGACACTTTTGACACTGACAGATCAGTATCGTACCTCTGTGACATCTTATAAGCATCGAATCGAGCCCTCAGTCTTTAATTCTTTATACTGACGGAAACCTATCAAATTTGCAATTTCAAATACCAACAAACAACAGAAACAAATCGTAAGCCTTAATATCCCAGAACCTTTTTCTCTTGAATAATGACAATAAGTGACAACAGTAACACTCTCGCGCTAGAGTGGTGAAAGAAAACATGAAATAGGTGTGGCATGAGGATACCATTCGTCACTCACTCGTAGGTTTCTGCGGGAATTTTCTGAAAATAACGGTTTAAGTTACACCTAGGTGAGTAGAGTTTAAACTTTTGGACATAACATATCGCACCGCACATACAAATTACAATTCTATTCTTTACATCTGAATCGTTTCATCGTTCTATTCTTTACATCTGAATCGTTTCATCGAAATCGTTACACCCGTTTCCGAGATCCTAGAAATAAATATATAAATAAATAAATATACCTATACAAGAATTGCTCGTTTAAAGGTATAAGATTATATACGTTGACACTGGTATAAAGAAGTCTGTGTAATGGTTTCAAAATGACGGGCGTTTTTCCGAGCCTTGATAATCATAAGCTTGTAGATCATTTAATAACCCTTGCTTGCTATATAATAAGGCTACATGACTAATTTTCATTTATGGTATCAATCGATCGGGTTTGTTTTTAGGATCAAATGTCTATATGGGACCCATTGCATTAAAGTAACACAAAGGCCGACAGTCACACTTCACTCGCGAAACGCCCTAAAGAAAACGGCAAGGGAACGTGACGTCAAGGTCTCTGGGAGCCCATCTTGTAGTATGGACAAAACATGAAAATTGCGTTTTGGTCGGTGAAATATTGCGTTTAAATAAAGTATATAGTTGCTATACAATATTTTTTTGGATGAAATGTAAGGAATCGAATGGTACCCTTACTTTGATCGTTTTTGGAAGTTGAAAAAAAAACTTAAATTTTGAAATTTTCAGGTCCTGTATTTTTGTAATTTTTCAATATTTTATTTTAATATCCACATTATTGTGATAAATTGCTCATTTGCTATCTATTTTACTAGATTTTGTTATAAAATTCAACATGTGTCATCATCCCTATAGCTCCTTCCCTGCTGCTGATACTATACATAATTTCAAAACCCGAGCCAGTTTTAAATAACAAGTATTCTGTTCTTCGGCGCTTTACTAACGATCGCACCTATTGTCGTACCTCAAAGAGGATCCATTGTGCTATTGTGTCGTTAAATATAGCCTGAATCACTGTTTCGAGCTGCATTAGGTAGGTATTATTATCTCATAAGTTCTTATTAAAGTTTTATGAATTGATATCACATTATACATAAATTCGACAGTCATTTGCATGTGCCAGCAGCGTGCTAGGCACATTTACCCGGGTACCTATCGACCCTAGAATATAAACTTAATTTTTATATTTACCTACTTAGTTATAAGTTTGTAATTTTCTGTACCTAAACTTGAAAGTGTTCCAGAATAAATGATTCATTCTATTTTGAAAAAATTAAATAACGATTTCAAAATACAATAACTTTTATGTCATTAAAATTATTTAAACCAATAATAATATAACAGTGCGTAAATAATATACATACTTACACTCTATAATAATAAAAAAGTAGTGTGCAATACGTATATAAAATGGCCCAGTGACCCTTTTTTTTTTGCTCCGTCCTAAAAGCTCTAAAACTACAGACTGCTAAAAGCCGACATCCTCAAGCATGTAATTTTCTGAATGTCATCAATTACTCCACATAAATATTCATCCACATATTCTGATAAGCTCTTGAGCTCCCATTACTCAGGATCTGTGACACCTCACTTACGCACACTGATCACTTGTCTATACTTAGGATGGACTTAGTCAATACAAGTTGCAGAAAGATTTTAAAAATTTGGACAGGATCTCGGCAATTCTGGAGAAAATTGCACACGAGACAAGCGAAACTTTCATTTCTAAATTGACAATTTCCATTCCCATTCAAAAATATAGTTTTAGAAATTTCCATGTGGAAATTTTGCAATTTTGGGAACTTTCCGACGGCACACCAGTAGATGGAGTGGGGCCCACTATGTAAGCAGTAAACAGTAACAGGGTAACATTTTAATGGCAGATTACGAGTATTTCCCTTTTCGTTCTGTGAACAAAATAAAAAAAGTATTACAGCGGAATATTACTGTCAACTGCATTGCTGCCGCAAATGTCAATAATCCGGGTAGCAACATCAATTTATACATTACATTGTACTTTGCAGTGTTTAATAATAAAATTACCTTTTCGACGCTTCCCGTAGCAATGTAGTCGAGTCGACTGCATTACTACAGCTACAGTACTGCAGTGCGACATTACTGCCGACTACCTTGAGTCACGCGGCGTTATCGCACATTGGTTGTGGCCGGGAGTTTTACTAAAATTCTTTACAATGCGGAGTCTGGGTAAAGTAGTCTATACTTGCGAATTACAGCCACGAATTCCCACACTTTGCTCTTGTTAAATTATAACATTAAGGAGCCCTTCCACACTTGTACACCCTTTGTATTCAAAGGTACTCAAAAATAAACCTTTATTTACAGGCGAGGTGTGTTTGTTTGAAAGTAGTAATCCGTACTAAATTTTAAAACAAACCCTTTAGATATCTTTGTAAAAAAGAGAGCTAAATAAAGAAGAAATAAGATCTCATCTAAGATCAGTGCGGCCAATTCCGTCTGCGGGAAATTCCGTACACGAGCGCGCTGGCCTTCCGGATGTAACACCGCAAAAGTTCTTTAAGTGTAACCTTACCGTAATCAACGAAATTGATCGCTCAAAAAGACCATAATTAAATCTCGTCTCAAATTCCATAAGATCGGATGTGAAAAAAGTCAACTTTTCGGGAGGGACAAAACAAAACACTTGTTTGCCATTATACAGCATTAGCATGTATGTGGCCTGTAACACGGGCGAATAATTAAAACGTAGACAATAAAACTTTTGTACAACAACTTTTTAAAATTATGTAGTCTTAAGATTGTCCCTTTTTCAAACAAAGTAAATAATATTTTCAATGTACTTTAAATTCCGTCTAATTGACATTGCCTGTCAGTCTTGTCGCCGTACAGGCATAATCAATTTCGTAATACATTGCGTGTTCGAATAATTTTTTAAATCCAAACCACAAGTTATTTTTAAAAGTCGCTGAACAAACATTGTCTAAAGTTTGAGGAGTAGAATCTACGTTTCAATTTTTTGCCCGTGTTACAGGCCACACGCTGTAGAATGAACTATGTTAGGTATCTAGACTATTATATAACTCTTGATAACATTACGAGTATGTAAGTGTGAAAGTGTCGCATGTAAAAACGCGGTCATTCTATGCCTAAATCTAGTCGGTCCGCCCGAGACCTGTATTCGCTAGCTTGTGAGAATGAAAAAGAAGATCGACCTTATCCCTAAATTCCCTAAATCCCGCGGGTTGACGGAACTAGATCTGGGCTCAATCATTTCTGAACCATTTATCTCTTGGGATATTTTTCTAAGAGACCTTTCGCACTTGCGAGTGACATTTCAAATTTAGATTCCCGTAACTTTGTTTTTCTGTGCGACCTTTAAGATCCGATTGGTTGGATCTTATTCTATCGTATCTAAATATACGATAAAAGGACAAAGGGTGTCTTTTGTTTGGATACCGACACGTTGGTACTAAGATAACTTATACATATTAATTAAAAATTAAAAAACACGACTGCAGTTTAAAAGCGAACTGAAAAGCTAAAAATAATGTTTAGTTATGTTAGCTACTCAACTTAATAAATGTAAAATATAATATAAGTGTTCAGTCAGGGTCATAAACAGCAAACGGAAAAGTTTAGGCTCATTTAGGATAGTGACTGTACCTGATATTTTATTTCGATTGCAGTCGGGGACCTGTGAATGTGGGAACATTTCAATATATCAAGGTCCCCGACTGCAATCGAAATAAAATATACAGTACAGTCACTATCCTAAATGAGCCTAAACTTTTCCGTTTGCTGTTTATGACCCTGACTGAACACTTATATTATATTTTACATTTATTAAGTTGAGTAGCTAACATAACTAAACATTATTTTTAGCTTTTCAGTTTGCTTTTAAACTGCAGTCGTGTTTTTTAATTTTTAATTAATTTATTTTATTTTTTTTTAGCTTTTCAGTTCGCTTTTAAACTGCAGTCGTGTTTTTTAATTTTTAATTAATTTATTTTATTTTATACATTTTAGTGACCATACAAACCAACCACATTTTTTATGATTTAAGGCAATTTAGTTGCTTCAAGGAGCTTTCATCATGTTGAACTTTGATATGTTAGCATAAAACATGCTTAAAAACGTAAATAGGTCGGACCCAAAAACCAGACGTATTGAAAAGTGCTATGGCTTAATATCTCTGCAAATACTTATGTATTTCCTATTAGTTGGCTTTCGGCCTTCGCAATTAAGATACTTGGGGAAGCTGCAGAGAGCGTGCACCTTTCTTACGCTCCGGGCCTTCGGCCCTACGCGAAGCTCGGCCTTCGACCTTCGCAATGAACATACTTGGGAAAGCTACAGAAAGCATGCACTTTTCTTACGTTCCGGGCCTTCGGCCCTACGCGAAGCTCGGCCCTCGGCCTTTGCGATTAAGAAACTTGGGGAAGCTACAGAAAGCGTGCACCTTTTTTACGCTCCGGGCCTTCGGCCTTGGCAATTAAGATACTTGGGGAAGCTGCAAAGACCGTGAACCTTTCTTACGCTCCAGGCCTTCGGCCCTACGCGAAGTTCGGTCTTCGGCCTTCGCAATTTAGAAAATTGGGGAAGCTGCAGAAAGCGTGCACTTTTCTTACGTTCCGGGCCTTCGGCCCTACGCGAAGCTCGGCCCTCGGCCTTTGCGATTAAGAAACTTGGGGAAGCTACAGAAAGCGTGCACCTTTTTTACGCTCCGGGCCTTCGGCCTTGGCAATTAAGATACTTGGGGAAGCTGCAAAGACCGTGAACCTTTCTTACGCTCCAGGCCTTCGGCCCTACGCGAAGCTCGGCCTTCGGCCTTCGCAATTAAGAACTTGGGGAAGCTGCAGAGAGCGCTCACCTTTCTTAGGCTCCGGGCCTTCGGCCCTACGCGAAGCTCGGCCTTCGGCCTTCGCAATTAAGAAACTTGGGAAAGCTACAGAAAGCGTGCACCTTTATTACGCTCCGGGCCTTCGGCCCTACGCGAAGCTCGGCTTTCGGCCTTCGCAATTAAGATACTTGGGGAAACTGCAAAAACCGTGCACCTTTCTGACGCTCCGGGCCTTCGGCCTTACGCGAAACTCGGCCTTCGGCCTTCGCAATTAAGATACTTAGGGAAGCTGCAGAGAGCGTGCACCTTTCTTACGCTCTGGGCCTTCGGCCCTACGCGAAGCTCGGCCTTCGGCCTTCGCAATTAAGAAACTTAAATTGGGGAAGCTGCAGAAAATATGCACCTTTCTTACGCTCCGGGCCTTCGGCCCGACGCGAAGCTTGGCCTTCGGCCTTTGCAATTAAGATACTTGGGGAAGCTGCAGAGAGCGTTCACCTTTCTTACGCTCCGGGCCTTCGGCCCTACGCGAAGCTCGGCTTTCGGCCTTCGCAATTAAGATACTTGGGGAAACTGCAAAAACCGTGCACCTTTCTGACGCTCCGGGCCTTCGGCCTTACGCGAAGCACGGCCTTCGGCCTTCGCAATTAAGATACTTAGGGAAGCTGCAGAGAGCGTGCACCTTTCTTACGCTCTGGGCCTTCGGCCCTACGCGAAGCTCGGCCTTCGGCCTTCGCAATTAAGAAACTTAAATTGGGGAAGCTGCAGAAAATATGCACCTTTCTTACGCTCCGGGCCTTCGGCCCTACGCGAAGCTTGGCCTTCGGCCTTCGCAATTAAGATACTTGGGGAAGCTGCAGAGAGCGTTCACCTTTCTTACGCTCCGGGCCTTCGGTCCTACGCGAAGCTCGGCCTTCAGCCTTCGCAATTAAGGAACTTGGGAAAGCTACAGAAAGCATGCACCTTTCTTACGCTCCGGGCCTTCGGCCCTACGCGAAGCTCGGCTTTCGGCCTTCGCAATTAAGATACTTGGGGAAACTGCAAAAACCGTGCACCTGTCTGACTAGGGATTGCTCCCGGTACTGAGTTTGTATGGCGAGAACCGGGAATTCCCGGGAATTATTTCTGATGCTTGGGCCTTCAACCCTACGCGGAGCTCGGCTTTCGACCTTTGCAATTTGAATACTTGGGGATGTTGCAGGAAACGCACATCTGTCGTACGCTCCGGGCCGTCATCCCTACGTGGAGCTCGGCCTTCGGTCTGACACTTTCACACTTTGTTCCGTCAAAGTCGGTGCACAGTTATATCTGAAGACGGACTCTACAATCTCAGACTCTTTACAAATAACTTATTTACATTTTTCTATTCCCTTAGCGCAATTTAGAACATATTGGCTTGGTTTTATGAGATTAGCTTTTCTTAACATATTTTGTGAATTCTTACTTTCTCGAAATTAGACTGAAACCCTCATATTGTATATATATTATTGATCGTCTTTCAAAGCGCTTCATTTTGATGCCCTACTCGATGGGTTTGTAAGATATTTTTTTCTTAAAGTTGCGCAATAAGGCGTATTTAGTCCGCCATATTGTTTTTATAATGACGTCATATAGCCTATGTCACCCGGGATGACGTAAGGATTCTAATGATATATCATACATCTAAAACGGTCCAGGCATTTAGCTGCTAGGGTGGAACAAAGAAACTTACATACCCACAAACATGAACGCTGAAAACAATACACTCCTTTTTTTGGGCAGTCGTGTAATAAGTATGTCATGAATAACTGTTACAATCCGACTTATGGATTGTATCCGACCCATTTTCAACTCGAGCCTATTTTATTTTCTCCCCAAGAGTATGCTTCATAAACTTGATGCTGAAAAATGCCCTCACATCACGCGGGTCGCCGCCTTCTGCGGGTGGCGGAAATCGAGCGTACGGCCCATGTCCGATCAGTGAGTATAAAGTGTATTTTTTGGGAAGAACATGTACTATCAGCCGTAAAAGTGCAAAGCGAATTTATCAATTAATTAATTCATAATTTCTCCATACAATTTCGCAGTTTACTGTACGATCGAGTATGTACGTTGAACCATGTTTAGCCAGGATTTTACAGTCTAAAATTTCAAGCGCCAACTTCCAGCAGGCAGCATCGTAAATAGTTTTTTGACAAAGCAACTATCATAGACTTCAGGGGATTCTGAAAATATTTTCTTTCTTGGGAAAAATATTAATAAATTATTAGTTTTCATGTACCTGCCTGAAAATACTCATATAGCATAAAAATTCTTAAGTTGTGAGCAAATCCAACAATTTGTTTTTTTTTTTCAAACACCTACAGGATTCTTTGATAGCAAATTTAACATTATTTCACCATCTTAACCTATGAAGACACACTGAATTTTTCCCAATAATCATTTCTCAAAAAAATCATTTTACCACAATTCTGATCCGATAACGTATCAAAGCGTTGAAAACATTTGTTCTCCCAAACGTGTTCGTTTGATAAAGAACCGGATCGCCGTGCGATTCCAGCCAAATGTTTCGGAAAGTACGATATCCTTTGCACTAAGGCGTCGGCGTTCACAAAACATTTCTTGCTGTAGGTATCCTGACCTCATGTATAGTGAAACTTGCACCGCCATTGCTGGACGATCATTGATTAGGTATGCCTAATTCATTCATAAGTTGTACTACACTTTTAATTTCCGCTCACTGATTGGTTGACTCTGAATCAATCTAAGAAGCGCACCAAGTTCATTAGGTCCTTTATGATGGGGCTTTTAATCCTTAAAAAAATGGTTGTTTATAGGAATTATAGGTCTAGAAAATCACCGTGTAACGCTCTTTTACAATGCAATATTTTTCTTGGTTTGCTTGTCCTATCGCTACTCTCGTGAATACCCGTTCTGGCTGATCATATAAAGAATCTTTTGTTCGCCTGGCCAATTTGATTTCGTTCGAGAAAATATGAGAAAATCGCCGAGGCAGATTTGTGTAAGCGGTGATTTTATCGTCCTGAGAGATGAACTCGGGTTCGAACGCAGTCATAAAGTTACGTATGAATTTGTATGTTTTTAAACGAAAATATTTTTTCCGGACTGGCTATTTGCCGCTGCCGCTACCTCATGGCTTAGTTAAATCAAACCCCGTTATTAATGTTGCAATTCATTGAAAATTCGTTAAGAAATAATGAGCGCGGCGGGCCGCGCTTTAAAATCCCCTACTTAAATGATTAAAATGATTTTAACTCGGGACCATGACATGACGCATCATGAAGCGTTAAGGCAGGGTCACATTACCGCAATGGTCCCTGAGCGGATGGGTGCATCATAGGACGCATCCACTGAGGAGGACAGAGAGGTATACACAACTCTCTCGAGTCGGGTCCGGAGTCCGGACGGCCGCTGGCGAGGTCGCGGGAGCGTGCTTATAGCGTCCCTGGGACCTCGCCCTATAGTGTGGAGGCGGCAAACAGAGGGGTTTTTAGTGGGTAAACCATGGTGCAGGGAGTCCCACATAACCGGGGCTCGTTCCCACGCCTCGGTGGTATGCGTAACGCATTTTCCCCTCTTAAAAAAAAAAGGGTCACATTACCGACTAGGCCAGAAAGGTCGTCAATTTTTTTTTATATAGGTAATAGATTGCTAAAATCTGTTCCTATTACTTTGTTGTAGCCAAAACAAGAATCAAATAAAGACATTCTCACATAAAATATTAGCCTAAAATAAGGATAGAAGAGGGTAAAGTTTTCATATATGTATGTATAACGAGATTCAGGGTGACAAGGGTTGAAATAATAGCTTTCCTTTCTTATTCGATTTAATGAATGAAGGCCTAAGGGTAAGTCGTCCCTTGACGTGGTACTAGATTATTTCTTATTCTGTTATTTTTATTCCTATACATGGCTCTTACTTTTACACTTAATTTGGTGCTAAACGTGAAAGGTCCTGAATTCAAGCCTCATCGAAGCTCAATAGTGCCATAGAGAAATAAGTAAGACAAGAGTGCTCACTCCATACATCAGTTCAGACTATTAATTTCAGTGTCTACATCTAGCATCGAGTAGCGGAACTATCAGTACTGCTACTTGACAATAGATGTAGCACCGACCGGAAAGTCTTATGCTGTTGAGATAAGACTTTCCGGTCGGTGCTAAATCGATTGTCAAGTAGCAGTACTGATAGTTCCGCTACTCGATGCTACATGCTAATAGTCTTTTTGGTACTAAAACTGATGTATGGAGTGAGCACTCTATATATTTTTTTCTCTATGATAGTGCTAATGATTCTGTTCGGAAAAAATGCAAAACTATCTTGTATCCCGTTGCCAATTCAAGAGACGCAACTATTCTTTCCTAGCATTAACGCGCGAGTTTCTCGTGTCATTTTAGTATTTATTTGCACACAAGGACAGCAAGTAGTTACAGATGTAGTGCATAATGATTTTCCGTCGTATTTTCACGGAAACTTCCGAACGTGCTGCCATTTCAGTCAGTCTCGGTAGGTGCTTACAAAAAGTGCTGACATTGACTGAGCTAACGTGACAAATACGAACGCTGCCGAGAAAATACGATGGAAAACAATTACTTATGCACTATAGATATGTACACCATTTTATATGAACATGAACCGGAAGAGTGTACATACATAACATACTCGAAAGTATAATTGACACTGAAAACTACCAGCTAAAATAATTTAACAAATTAACCCTTATTTTCATAGCCTCGTGCTGCCCACCATACAAAATAGCCAAGGAAGTTTGAACCTTGTTATATTTTCAATTGGGTTGAATTTCATTTGTTAGAAAATTTTACGAGACACATGAAATGCTACCTTCTTTGTTATTAATTAAGGTTGACATTCCATCGAAACTGAGTGTACATCCTAATGTACATTGGGCAGCACGAGGTTATACTTGTTCAACAATATGTCAGAAATAAAGTACACTCTAAGGAACAAATCCAGACCGTTCTTAAACGACATCGCACTTCAAAAAGGTCAAAAGCGAGGCAACAATAGCGCTCGTACGTTTCACAAGTTTTGTTTCACCCTTAACTCGATTCTGATTTTACAACATGTTACGGTTCTGATCTTATTTTGATACGACCTTAAAGATCGCTCTCGCTGATTAGACCATACGAAATGACCTGAAAGTCGAGCGTGAGTGTGTGTGTGTGAAAGTGCGCGCCAATCACCAAGACGATCCTCAAGGTCGTATCAAAACCATAGCAATTTGTTTAATTAGAATCGATCTCCCTGTATTTCTCACGTTTGCTACATTACACACGCGCCGGAAAAGTGTGTATTGTTCTCTTGTGCAATAAGACTTCCTACAATACACACGCAACTTGGAAATCGCTTTACGAGCGAAATATCCATTTGTATTTTTAGGATCCCGTCAAGTTGGAAGCAACCCATAAATAAAACAGGAAAGGCTCGATGTAAGGGATTTATTATTTTTGCTTCAACCGTGTGGTGTTAGGCGTCGTTAAATAAGGAGAAAAACCATATAGGTTTTTAAAAACAGTTTTTGGTACAGTACAGTCGCCATCAGATATATCGTAACGGCCAAGGTGTTCACAATCATAATCATTTATTTGCACAAAAAAAGGGTTTTACATAGAGGTGTTATAAAGTTACATTTCCAAGCCTACACAATAATATCTGAACACGCACTCTAATAACGCCCTGACAATAGAGGCGTGTTCAGATATTTGTGAGCGCCTTAGCCGCTCGGATGTATCTGATGGCAACTGTACCTATTTTGGTATGAAATCTCTCGCAGTCCAGAAAAGTGACGAATAGGTAAATTTTCCCGAAACTCTCCAAAACAGCAAAACTTCGTAAAGTTAGAGATACGATATACAAAGCAAAAAAAAAAAAAAAAAAAAAAAAAAAAAGTATACGAGTATATAAAGTCGGGGTCGCGAATTTAATGATTTCTCCAGTTTACGGCTGCCCTTTACTCGGCATATTTTATTCAAGAATTCTTCGTTCTTAAATATTTGGATCTTTATTACCTAGGCGATAGAGTTCAATAAAATATGTCAAAATGTGTGGGAGTCGTTTTATCAAAGTAATCGAGTCAGAAATGTCAGAATCACAGTGATCTCAAAATTCACATTGTTGTTGTTGAGTTTCAAATTTGATATTTTTATTTAAGGTAGTTTTTTCCTATTATTTTAAATGTAGGTACTTGTGAAACGTTCTATACCCTTCCAAGCTACCTATCCTTTGCCAACGCGCACAAAGCCGTATTACCGTCTCGCTTCACGGCAGTTTCTATGAGACGCCATCTTGGCGAATCAGTTCCTGAATCGATGCGGACCTAAACGCATCTTCTAATTGAAATAAATCAAAATGTAATGTGAAATTAGCAAAAACTGTTACAAACGGAGTGAAAGTGGCACAGGTGTACTGACGCTGAAGTTTGGGAAAGGTTTTATAAAGTGCTGGCCAGCTGAAGAATCCTACAACGAGATCACCAGGTATGTGCGCAGGCATTTCTCCTAATCCTTAAATCTGGGCGTCAAACAAGTACTTTCTTATTTTAATTTCCTAACATACAGTCCACTTAAAATCCCTTCTGGTGTCTTGAGGGCTCCCATACATATTTCCCCGTGTATTTTTATTTCCGCATAAATATTGGTTTAAAGGCACTACCATAAATTTTTGGTCCTTCGAACCGGATTTTTAACCATTTGTCATAAATATCCCGCTAGCTATATGGTCATTGTGCTTTGTAACTGAAATATTCTGTCAAATTATCCTATTTTATCTCCCGCATCGGCAGTTATTTCATTTTGTTTCCGCTCCGCGTTGCGAAGTACGATAGATCGTAGGTTATTACCTATTTTATTTTATTTTTATGACAAACATACTTATACACGTGTTCCACTTTTCCTTTGTTCACGTTTCATAATTGTTAGCCATCTTGGAAATAGGCAAATACTTATTTCAAGTCATTCGTGATAGTTCGGATTTGTTCGGCTACGTTCATTCATTCCGCTCGTTTCGCTTCTATACGATTGCACGGCACAGTATAACGCCACGCCGCTCGCTCAAATATTTCGGGTAGAAAAATATTCCGTTCGCTATATAACGGCGTTGACCGCAGCTAAGTATTCGTTAGGTATACCTATTTTCAACAGGAACTCATTTATTTAAATCGCATATATTTTATTCCATCCATATAAATACTATAAATACGTTTAGTCGAATTGCTAAACTAAATAGTACACTACACCTTCATACAAATAACTCGTAGGTACATTATTTATTTACGACGGTTTAATTTTAGTTTGATTGCAAAACTTATTCATACCTACTCAATAAAAATGACAAAGAATTCAAAGAATAGAAAAGGCAGCGAAGGCTTTTCTAGCGATGATTACAATACAAACAAAAATCAGCTAGCCCTCTATACAGTTCGGCGCGACGTTATATACAAGCGCGTAGAAAACATCTTGGAACTTGCTTACAAGGCGGAAACCGATCCTACACAATATAGGGCATTTCACACGAGTGCATTAAATTTAGACAAGATGCGTGAAGACTACCAAGCCGTCTTAGAGTCATATAATTTATTGCAATTGCAACTGCACCCTGACTCTGAAATAGATTACGAGTCATGGACGACCTTTGAAGAAATGTTTTGTTATATTAAGCAAGTTCTGATAGATAACGAATCCAAGATTCCCTCTGAACCGGCAAATTCTCCGAAACCAAAATGCCGCCTGCCTAAATTGGAGTTAGTTTCTTTTGACGGAGATGTCAAAAACTGGCCTTTGTTTTACCAACAGTTTAAAAGTATTATTCACGAAAACGCATCGCTGACTGACAGCGAAAAGGTGTACTATTTGGTTGGCAAATTAATTGGCAACGCAGCAAATGTTTGCTCCGGCTTGCCCACGACCGCTGAAAATTATCCAATTATTTGGAACGCATTAATACAAAAATACGATGATCCACGTTCGTTAGCGTCAGCGTATTTTAATCAGCTGCTAACATTTAAACAATTAACCGCAACCAACGCCGCCGGCTTGGATTCATTCATAAATAAATTTAACTCGTCTGTCGAAGCCCTTAAGCAGTTGAATCTGAGTGACTTAACCGACTTCATGTTGTTACATTTAGCGCTGCAAAAGTTGGATTCCGATACAATTAAATTGTTCGAAATTACATACCGCAAAGAGAAGATTCCTTCTTATCAAAATTTAATTGAGTTTATCAAAGAACAAAACAAAGTTTTATCCCGTTCTCCAAATGCGACAATTAGTAAACCGGTTGATAATTCCGCTAAACAACGCTTGTTGCAAAAAACTAAATCGTTTGTAAACACAGATGCGGCCAACGGCACAAGCGCTAGCGATAAATGTTCACTGTGTAAAAATAAACAACATGAGCATTTATATTCATGTCAATCTTTTAATAAAATGACACCGCACGACAGGTTTAATTTTATAAAATCAAACGCTTATTGTAACAACTGCTTAAGTGTGAAACATAAGACGAATGCTTGCACTTCCAAGCGCCATTGTTCTCATTGTTCGTTGAGACATCATTCGATGTTACATTTCAATACGAAAGAGAAATCGCACTGCAACGTTAGTGCAGTGGTATCCGCACCCGCTTCTAATAATTGTTTTCCCGCGACAACAAATAATGTTGTCACTCCCGCACCCGCTACCGCTTATGACTCGACCCCCGCCTGTTCAGGTGTACGGGCCGATAACCCCGCTCAAGCTAATGTAGACTCTGCGATTGCCGCAGTTAAGGTCGAAAATAGCTTGCCGCCTCCTCATGAGGTAAATTCCGCATCCATCCGCACTATGGCATGTAAGGACAATAGTGGTCCATGCCTAACCACCGCTTTACTCGCAACCGCTAAAATTAAGGTTATTGATTCCTTAAACCGCACGCATATCCTTCGCGCGTTAATTGATCCGGGATCAATGTCGGACTATATTACTGTCGCTTGTTGCAAACGTCTTTCGCTTGCTATGAATAAACCGCTACATATTACTGAAGCCTCTGGCTTGGGAGAAATAACTCTCAAGACAAAGGGCAATACCGCGCTCACCTTTTCATCTTTATTAGATGATTCTTATAAATATTCGATCCGCCCGCTGATAGTAGATCGCATAACTTCACAGTTACCCGACTCGCGTGTAAATAAGGAGGTTGTGGATTTTGCTCGTGACTTAACGCTCGCCGATGATGGTTTTTCGGAACCTGGACCTATAGATATACTCTTGGGGGTTAATGTTTATTGCAAAATATTGCTCTCTAAGAAAATCGAGAGTTCGGATCCTACCATACCTACCGCTTTAGAAACGACCTTAGGGTACGTAATAATGGGTGACGCCGCTATAGTTAACCCGCCTACCGCTTCTCGCACTCTTTGCGCGTTTACTAGCGATCCTCTTCATAGGCTCGTTGAGAACTTTTGGGCAGTAGAAGAAATACCTTCGCGTACTTTTTTAAGTCCAGAAGATCAAAAATGTGAGAATATTTACGCTTCAACCACTGTCCGTAATACTGACGGCAGTTATACCGTGGACCTTCCGTTTAAAGACGATCCTCAAACATTGGGCGATTCCTTTAACACCGCAAAAAGGCGTTTTTTACTTTTGGAAAAGAAATTCGCTAAAAATCCTGAACTTAAATCTGGATACGACGAAGTTATTCGCGACTATCTTGATAAAGGTATACTCACCCGCGCGTCAACTGATGACGAATCTAACACTCCTGGATTTTATCTACCGCACCACCCTGTATTACGTAGCGATAAAATAAGTACAAAAGTGAGACCGGTCCTGGACGGAAGTTCAAAGACAGATACAGGTTTATCTTTAAATGATATTTTGTATTCTGGATGTAACCTACAGGCGAATATTTTTCACATTTTATTAAATGTGCGAATTTATAAAACAGCATTTTTCGCTGATGTAAAACAAATGTACTTATGCATTTATGTGAACTCTTCGCACCGCAAATATCAACGGATTTTATATCGGTTTTTTGATACCGACCCGCTCGAAGTGTTAACGTTCACGCGTGTGACGTTTGGACTTCGACCTTCAGCTTTTTTGGCAATTCGGACTTTACGTCAGTTAGCTGCCGATGAGCGGCACAAATGGCCGAAGGCAGCCTCTGTGCTCGAAAGAGATGTCTATATGGACGACCTCGCTTCTTCTGCTTCTTCACCCGAGGAAGCCGTTAAGATAGCAGATGAGTTGATCGCCCTTTTCAAGGCAGGTGGATTCGATTTACTTAAGTGGTCGTCGAATTCACGCGAATTGCTCGAACATATACCTGAGTCGCACCGACAATCTAAATCTATTTCCTTCGATGACGGAAGTACTTTTAAGGTTTTAGGTTTGAAATGGTTACCTGCACGAGACAGCTTTGTTTTTGACATTTCGAGTCCTCCGTCCGTTTGTACCAAGCGCGCCATTCTTTCGGCTACCGCACGCCTGTACGATGTCTTAAGACTCGTCGGCCCAGTTATTTTGTATGCCAAATTGATTATTAAGCAGCTTTGGCTTCTTTCTATCGATTGGGACGAAGAGCTCCCCTCGCACATTGTTAAGCAGTGGCAACAATATTTAGCCGAGCTACCGCAAATATCTCAGCTTAATTTTCCTCGTCATTTAGGCATTGAAATGAGGTCTCAAGTTTCGTTGGTTGGTTTTTCCGACGCCAGCGAATCCGCATACGGCTGTGTTATATATTCACACGTCGTGAATAGCGACGAGCCGCCCGTGGTTACGTTGCTTTGCTCAAAGTCTAGAGTCGCTTCCGCTAAACCCAAAGTCACTCTTGCTCGTTTGGAACTTTGCGGAATATTACTTCTTTCTAAACTTCTTAAGGAAGTTTACGAGACTATGTCGAATAGGCATAAAATAAATAATATTTATGCATTTTCAGACTCAGAGGTCGCCTTATGTTGGTCGGTCGCCTCTCCACATAGATTTGACACTTACGTCGCTAATCGCATTTCGCAAATTCAAACAAATATTTCACCTGACAACTTATATCACGTTGCAGGTTCGCAAAACCCTGGTGACTGCGTGTCACGTGGTCTTACTCCTTCGCAATTGCTCCAGCATGAGCTTTGGTTTAAAGGTCCCGCTTGGTTATCACAACCCGTAGAGTGCTGGCCTATGCAAAGGTTCGTTCCAAATCGGTCGCACCTGCCCGAAGAGAAAACTTTGTCCCACGTGACCACGGAGGTCACTAAAATTGATCACCCTCTTTTGACGCTCGCCCTTCGCTGTTCTACTTGGAACAAACTTCTTCGAATTTCTGTTTATGTGCTTCGGTTTCTAAAGAAGTTACCGCGAAATGATGTAATTACCGCTAATGACCTAAATACCGCTGAACTTGAAATTATAAGAGCGGTACAAGATGCACACTTCTCAGCTGACATGAAATCCATTTCAAAAGGACGCAAATGCTCGTTAAAGTTACAGAAACTGTTTCCTTTCCTTTCCGATGGAATTTTACGCGTTGGAGGTCGCTTATCGAACTCATCGCTCGATTACGCATCTAAGCACCCTATAATTTTACCTAAAAAAGGTCATATCGTAGATTTAATAATTGATTTTTATCACCGCAATAACCTGCACGCAGGGCCTCAACATTTAGTTGCAATATTAAAAACTAAATTTTGGATTATATCCGCGCGTCGCGTTGTTCGGCAACGCACACAAAAATGCAACCGCTGTTTTAGGTTAAATCCTAGACCTACTTTTCCTCTTATGTCAGACTTGCCGAAATGTCGCTTAGAGCAATGTAAGGCCTTTATGCATACGGGTATAGACTTTGCTGGACCTCTGTATGTTACTCCTTACAGAAAACGTGGCGTACGCAGCGTTAAGGCTTATATATGCCTTTTTATTTGCCTCGTTACGAAAGCCGTTCACATAGAACTGGCCTCAAATCTAACCTCTGCTTGTTTCATAGACGCTTTCAAGCGCTTTTTATCGCGACGAGGTCCCTGTAGCTTTGTTTACTCGGATAACGGGACAAATTTTGTATCCGCAAAGGCTTATTTTAAAGAGCTTCACGATCTTTTACAATCGGACGATTACTATAAAACTTTCAGCGACGAGCTCGCGAAACATCGCATTACTTGGAAAATGAATCCTCCTACCGCTAGCCATTTCGGAGGTATATGGGAAGCTAACATAAAAAGCACTAAGACCTTACTGTTCAGAGTAATAGGAAAGCAGATCCTAACCTTTCAGGAGATGGAAACAGTCCTTACTCAGGTAGAAGCTTTACTTAACAGCCGTCCTTTGTATGCTTTAAGCTCTGATCCTTCCGAACCGCTCGCGCTTACTCCTTCTCATTTTTTGACCACGTCTCCGTTGGAATTTTTACCCGCGGCTGATTTATCTGATGAACGCCCCGATTTGCTGTCACGGTTTTCATTAATGGACTCACTAGTGCAGTCGTATTGGAAGCGATTCAAAACGGAGTATTTACATAATTTGCAACAACGTGAAAAGTGGAATACTCCTTCAAATCCAATTAAAATTGGTACCGTAGTAATATTAAGCGTTGATAACGCTCCGCCTTTACAATGGCCAATAGGAATTATAACCAACGTCTATCCTAATAGCCAAGACGGAGTCATACGCGTGGCGGAAGTAAAGACGAAGACTGGAACGTATAAACGTCCAGTCATACGGTTATGTCCGTTACCGACTCAATAGGAGTCTTATTTTAGTTAAGTATCTTAGGTTTAGCTCGCGTCTAATATAGACCAATTAAATATAATACTTAAGTTAGCTTAGCTTATATGTACGTTGTACTTCTTAGTTTATTGGCACGATTGTTGTGCATTATTATTTTTTAACCTTTTTTTTTTCTTTGGTTGAGGTGTTAGGTTAATTTATTGTTTTGTACTTTTACTACGAACTTAGCAAGTAACTTGGCACAATGACCATATGCCGCGATTATATTTTTTATAGTTTGAGCACTTTGGCTCTTTACATCCTTTTCTTTGAAGGGTTCCTTCAAGGCCGGGGGGATGTTGAGTTTCAAATTTGATATTTTTATTTAAGGTAGTTTTTTCCTATTATTTTAAATGTAGGTACTTGTGAAACGTTCTATACCCTTCCAAGCTACCTATCCTTTGCCAACGCGCACAAAGCCGTATTACCGTCTCGCTTCACGGCAGTTTCTATGAGACGCCATCTTGGCGAATCAGTTCCTGAATCGATGCGGACCTAAACGCATCTTCTAATTGAAGTAAATCAAAATGTAATGTGAAATTAGCAAAAACTGTTACAAACGGAGTGAAAGTGGCACAGGTGTACTGACGCTGAAGTTTGGGAAAGGTTTTATAAAGTGCTGGCCAGCTGAAGAATCCTACAACGAGATCACCAGGTATGTGCGCAGGCATTTCTCCTAATCCTTAAATCTGGGCGTCAAACAAGTACTTTCTTATTTTAATTTCCTAACATACAGTCCACTTAAAATCCCTTCTGGTGTCTTGAGGGCTCCCATACATATTTCCCCGTGTATTTTTATTTCCGCATAAATATTGGTTTAAAGGCACTACCAGTTGTTAAGAATTTTGAGTTGTAATATAAATGGTTAGAAGCGAATGCTCGGCTGTGTACGGTAATCACTACATAGTATAAAACAAAGTCGCTTCCCGCTGTCTGTCTGTCCCTATGTATGCTTAGATCTTTAAAACTAGGTACGCAACAGATTTTGATGCGGTTTTTTTTAATAGATGGAGTGATTCAAGAGGTAGGTTTATGTATAATTTGTTAACCCGTGCGAAGCCGGGGCGGGTCGCTAGTAACTAATAATACGGGGTCTGAAGGAAATAAACAGTTTAATTTCATCGACTAATGTTTAAAGTGTGCTAACGAATAACGATAATTGCTGTAATACGAGAGTTTTGAAGGATCGATTTAAAAAAGTTATAAAGTTGTCAATGTCCTCGAACTCCTCGATTTTATTGTAGCGACGAGTTTTTTTAATAAAAAAGTTTTTAGCAAAGTGAGCAGAAATTCGATATGAGTATTGAGTACCTACCTGACTTGAAAATTGTTGAACATTCTTAAAAAGACACATGTCATCATCGTTTATTAAATATGATAATATTTTAGCCAAAATTGCCCTCTGACGGAAAAAGGCCTCTCAGAAGAATTTCTATAATGCTGCTACATATAATGATAAATCGTCGTAGGGTACAGTGCATTGGTGGTACCGGACTTAATGCTAAAAGGCATTCCCTACTAGTCAACCTTTGGGTCAAAAAAATACATAATTATAAGGGCTATTCCTTCCACGAGCGTATATTTCTTTGATTTTCAATCGTAGGAAAAAAACATCTGCTATTGATTGCTGAAACTGATGTAAAGTCTATTTTTTTATTCGGTAGACTGAAATGACAGTTAATAGTATGAACATGAAATGTCATTTCATACTATTAACTGTCATTTCAGTCTACCGAATAAAAAAATAGACTATAGTGTGTTATATACCTTACCCACACATATACAGTGTTCGAATAATATATAAGGCTACACATGTATCATTTGAGGTGCATTATACCAATATCATAGCAAGCAGTTGTTTGTCTTAATCCCCACCTCACATGGCAAACCTGCCAGGATCGCCATCTGAGGAGGGCAGGGATCGGAACCGGTTTCTTGCAAAAACTTAGAAATAACCATATTTTTCGAATTATTTTATACTCGAAATGTAGGACTCAGTTGTGTTTTTAGGTTACGACTTCGTATTATTAGATTGCTCAATTAGAAATGAAGTAATTAGCAAAGAACGAAAAAATACCGTTTCCCTTTGGTTTCCGTTCCCATACAAAAAATACCGGTATCCGATCCCTGGAGGAAGGCAGTAGCGGCGGAGCCAGAGTAAGTTAAACAACCAGTCAGTTCGACGTTATGTTTAATACTAACAGCTTAAAACTAACACACTACATGATATACCACGCCCCACTAAAAGTAATCGCTGCTTTGTCGATGAAATTATCAATTAAGTTTGTTGTTCGAGAAAAACGCTAGTATAGACGGAATAGTCCCTATGACGGAATAGTCCCTCGACGGAATAGTCCCTATGACGGAATAGTCCCTCGACGGAATAGCCCCTATGACGGAATAGGCCCTATGACGGAATTAGCCACATTGACCTTACCTAATTATCGTAAATGTCTGAGCAAAGATAGGTAACTATGCAACCCTATGTAGGTACCTGAGTGTTTACTGTTCATTTATTATAAATTAACTAACCTTTGTCCGCCCTGAAAGCTAAGTAAAGAGGTATCCTGAAACAGACATGTTTCAGAAACACTGCTTATGAAGGCTTTGTTAGCCCGACAAAGGATTAGATTTAAATCCATTTGCCTTAGAAGTTAGAACTAAGTAAGTACTAAGTTTCTTTAGCGAGTCCTTTTATTAGGATAAAGCAATATGACTGCCGTATTCGAACTTCAAGATATTCACAAGAGACGACACGTACTAGATCCATTCTAGATACGTTATAGTTTAGATTTCAACTAGTTCTCTTTTGCAGCGCAATTCGGGCAACCAATGTCACTTTTACGATAGATCGTGTTAGATATCTAATAGATGTGAATTAGATCTCTAAGTAATATCTTATGGAAATCGTTCAAGAGTATCTCCAGAATCACGGAAATGTCAAATTTGACAGGTTAGATCTTAAACATATAGTTATCGTATCTTGGCGATGTCCAAAAGATATCTAATAGATATCTATTACAAAATCCGAATCGGGCCCTGAGATGATTTACCAGTCTGCACTTTTAGAGTGAAAATATTAAGTTACTACAGTCTTCAGAAGTGATTTATAGTACTTTAGGTACACCTTTTTATATCAAACTAAATCTATTAACAAAATTTTAACTTACCACTTCTTGCAACGAAAGTTAGCTAAAAAACTACAAAATCCAAAATGGATTAAAAATATGGAACAACAAGAACAACAACCACCAACAATAACAACAACCCTCTAGGCTCGCTCGATTAGGCAAGAGTGACAGAAAGGCAGATAACGAAATTTCGGTTTTCGTTTTGTGGTAGGCCCTCAGAGGCCATTGTTTCTTCGAGCAATATGCTACTTAGGCCCACTATCCCGGTTAAACCGTTAACCCAGTGTCAAATTGTACTGGTAACTTGGTAACTCCAGGTTTAACCGGTTAACCCCGGGTCAGTGAATGGTGCAAGTGGCCCTTAAGAGGGTTTATTACAAACGGCTAACCATCAGGGTTAATAATTTACCGTATTTATTCGGACTGGAGGCCAAATGAGGTCTTTATCCCGTCTCGGGTCGTTTAATATCACTCCGACCCTTTAATTAGCATTTTGGTACAGTCAGCTGGAAAAAGGCAACCGTTTTCTTATCCCCCTCTGATTGCTCTTTCCTGCCGGGCTAGCACATGATTGGCGCGACAGTATCTCGCGGCGAGATAGACTACCCATCCCTCCTTTATTAATATAGTTAGAAAAAGACGGGTAGTCTATCTCGCCGCGAGATACTGTCGCGCCAATCATGTGCTAGGAGTGCTGGGCGCGTAGCCAACGTGCCAATCGTTTACGCTTCGATCGAAACGCTACTGTCATCGTCGCACTAATATAGATAGCAGAGTGATAGAGAGGCACAAAGCGTTTCGTTGCCGAAGCGATAGCGATTGTCAGCTTGGCTAGGCCGGCAGGGACTCTTCATAGTTTTTTTAGTACAGGCAATCAAATGGTAATTATTTACTACGATAAAACTACGATTTTTTTGTAGGTAATGGTTTTCTTACTTATTTACATTTAGGTACTTAGGTGGGTCAAACACAAAACTGTGTTCGCGTCTTTCCTGTAGACAAACCCAAAAGTTAAAGGGTAATTTTCTTATTTAACCCTTATCCACATGAAAAGGTACTCCTTTTATTGGGATAAGTACTTATGATAAAATTATTACCTACATGTCCACAAAGTACAAACTGTTAACTATTGCCCACAGGAGAGAAAACTTGTGGTACATATTTTGCAAGACTTCTACGTTTTTATTAGCGAATCAGGGCTATGTCCGCGAAAATCCAAGTTCGCAAAGAGAAAGATCCCCGCAATAGGGAATATTACGCGAAACTCTGCGTAGGGGGCGCCACTCCTACAATAAGTCACAATCTAAGGGTCTACCGTAAACGAGAGAGTCGAAAATTTTGTTATCTAACCTCTCTATCACTATTGCATATTCGAGCGATAAAGCGGCAGATAGCCGAGTTTCGATTTCGCGTGTCCCGGGTAGGCCCTTTGTAAACAAACCGCCTGATGTATCAATGTCATATTTTACTGTCTGCGAAATCTTGTCAAAAAACAGTTTAAGGTACAGTAATATGTATAAGTTACTCTATGGTATACTTAAGTCAATACTGCTGCACTCTGGCGGCAAAACATTGCAGTAATACTCCCTATTTGCGAATTTCGGTTTTCGCGGTAGCCCTCAGCTCACGATATCTTCAACACGTCACAGTTATCAAGGACAAGGAGACAGAATAACAAGAAGAAAAGTTATTTGTCCCCAAACCTTTTTACATACGTCACACATTCCAATCTCAATCGGGAAGCGGTGTGACCCGCAGCCCGCATTGCCCGCAATCCCCCGCACTGTGAAATGGGTCCGCTGGGTATTGTGAATACATGGTATTGGATTGTATCGTGTCAATGAACCTTCGGGCTAGCATGCTACGCGATTTAGGTAGGTGTTTATGAAATGAAAGTTTAGAAATGAAAGTTTATTCACGAGAACATATGGTACAGTAGATATTATTAAGTGTACATATTGCCCCATGATATGTTCGGCCTTATGGCATGTGAAAATTATTTGTATTGATATAGTTCATGCATGTCAAAGTTAGTAGTAAACGCATTTTTGTAACGATTGGCTAATATCTTCTACCTCTGCTGTCGCTTCTTTCATTAATTGTATAATTTGCGTTTTATTCTGACTTGTAAAATGTACTTTCGTTCTGTATTTCATTACATTCTGGAAGTATTGAGATGCCTTTCCATCCCTGCAGAATTTTTGGCGGTATTTTCACCGACCGTTACGGGCGTGTCTCTTCTGTGCCCTTTCTAGGGCTGCGGCTGCTGGGGGCCCTCCTGGGCCCTTTGTTTTTTGTTATAGCATCGCGTTCCAGTTCCGTTATGGAATAATGTAGTCGCTAGGTCTCGTGTCATGTCGTTGCACTTTGTGACTACTGTCTAGCATTTATACTTATACATAGGTACATAGTATACCTACCTATAGGATAGGTACTGATGTGCTGTCGGAAAGTCTCCGAAATTGCGAAATTACCGCATGGAAATATTTCACAAATTTGATATAGGTATTTTTGTAAGTACCGTATGGGGTTCGAAATGAAAGTTTATTTTAATTCCTCTCAAATTTTCCTGAAATTTCCGAGATTTTTTCCAAAATTTCAGGAAACTTTGCGCAACTTGCATAAATGTGTACATTTTTACGAGCTAGTATCATGCTAGAACACTTTCCACATCGCAAATCGCAACCCTGAATTTTATAGCTTTCGAATCATTGTCCGCGATCGCCGAAATTTACGACCGGTGACTGATGCCTTGATATTACGACGTTATTTAGATTATCTTTACAATGTAAACAACAAAATTATAAACTGTGTGAACGTGCTAGTGCTTTTCGAAAAAATCAGCCTTTTCCACAGATTTTGTAATTCTTAGGTTCTTCTTACTTATAAAATAGTTATCGGTGCATTCCCAAATTGTTTTTAGATATTATAATTTTAACTACGTCACGCACAGGCAAGTAAAATAAGTCATACTAAACCGTGACATAGTGGAACGCACAAATCCAGCACAATTTTCGTAAAGATGGGATTGAAAATGATAACGATTCTGAGTCGGCTGAACCCAACAACAGTCAATAAGATTTTAGTTTGCCAAAATCAAGAACGAATATTTACAAAGCCCGAAATTCTAGGCTTAATTTACAGCTATTGTCCAAAAAACCTTCAATTTCAAATGTCCACTTGTATAAAACTTGTAAAAAAACTAGGCGACCCAATATTTCGATCACCCCCAACTTTAACATTATTGTGGCAACAAACTTAATCTTGCTGCTGACAAAAGCGCTGTCTTTTCTTAAAAAGATACATTTCGTATGAGATCTTGTCGCTTAGCTATTTTTCCAACGACATCAGATAAGTTTGTGGAATGTTTTGCTAACTTTTATTAGAGTAGTTATTTGATATCCGCGGTTTTTGCCAACTGCCCGGGCTGGGACCAATCGGTCAATGACAAAGTTGGTGACACTCGATGCGAGAGGCACTGCTGAATCTAATTTACGAAGAAATGATCGTTTTTAGATCATGTCACGCTAATGTTTGTCGACAAACATCATAAACTTTATAAAGATTTATTACGTTTTTGTGAATCAACATAGTCCTCATCACTAATTATAGCTTAGTTATTGTCATATTCATCATATAATTGTATTAATAGCTTTACTATAACATATGAGCGTTTTATAGTAACTGCCAACAAGCGTTGACAGTTACCTACTCTAAAAAGCTCATATCTCGTAACTTGTGTGATGATTTACATTGCGGGCCGAATTAATTTAGTAGTACCTAGTAGTTAATATTTTCATTGTATTTTTAATCAAAATGTATCTCAATATACTTCTTAGGTCCTATGGTAACCACCGTTTAAATACACCCACCCACCACAATACCTAATATTCTTTTGGAGAAATAAATCAGCGGTTAAACCTAAATAAATAAGATGTATGTTATGTAACTCCCCAGCGAAATACAATCCGTAACAAAACACATTTTAACTAACGTAACTTAATAAACGCCAAGTGAAAACATGCCCAGTGAAATACGCGTTGCGAATTATTACTATAGGTTGACTATAGGTAAGTACGTACCTATAGTCGTGATAATAGGTACCTACCTATTTACTTTTTAATAAAGAAAAAGCGAACGCAGCTGCCGAGCGCCTTTCAAATCAAAGAGGTTTTTTCATAAAAATGTCCGTTTGATTTTATGACATTTTTGTCACGTGTCCAACCAGCCATAAAAGAGAAGTCTCCAAAATCACTGCTTCCATCTGTATTTATTATCTTTCGTTTGCTTCTAGAGATTAATGTTTCTTACAAAGTATTTTTTTTTATTAAGAATATTCTTTTTATTTTTCTTTTGTGATAGAAAATTATTTCTGTAGGAATAGAGGTTTGCCATTATGTACCTATTGCCCGCCAAAATAATCAATAGAGTTAGACCAAGAAAAGTCTGCAGCGATTTTGATAGCCCACGCAGTGCAAGTGTTATTTACACGTCATAAATTCATAGAAGTTTGACGTTTAAAATGACACTTGCTCTGCGTGGGCTATCAAAATCGCTGCAGACTTTTCTCGGTCTGACTCTAGTCATCATTTAAATTTGAACCGAATGTATACTTGCCTATAGCTGGTCAACCAAATCTTGTCAGTAAAAAAAGGCGCGAAATTCAAATTTTCTATGGGACGATATCCCTTCGCGCCTACATTTTTCAAATTTGCCGCCTTTTTCTACTGTCAAGATCTGGTTGACCAAGTATAATTTAGTAGGTATGCTACATGCTAACGAAAAAGAAGACCAGATTGCCTTTCTACGGGAGTCAGAGGCAGTCGAAGACAGCTACCAATAAAATCTGATATTAAAATTGTCGTTGTAAAAAAAAAAATTTAGTAGGAGTCATTATAGTTCGTTTTTTTAGCATTAGAAAGAACTTGAAAGAAGGTAAGCGATTTTGACATGTCTTTTAATTGAAAAACACTTTTTAAAAATCAATAACTATTACTTATGAAAGCAGAAGACTATAAAAGATCGTATTAGATTCATAATTGTTACATATTTACTGTAACTTATTTTTAAAATGTGTTTTTCAATTAAAAGACACATCAAGATTGTTTACCTTATTTCTAATGCTAAAAAAAAGCGGCCAAGTGCGAGTCGGACTCGCCCATGAAGGGTTCCGTATTTAGGGGATTTATGACGTATTAGAAAAAAACTACTTACTAGATCTCGTTCAAACCAATTTTCGGTGGAAGTTTGCATGGTAATGTACATCATATATTTTTTTACACACATTTTACCACTTTGGAAGTGTCTCTCGCACAAACTATTCAGTTTAGAAAAAAATGATATTAGAAACCTCAATATCATTTTTGAAGACCTATCTATAGACACCCCACACGTAAGGGTTTGATGAAAAAAAAATTTTGAGTTTCAGTTCTAAGTATGGGGAACCCCAAAATTTATTGTTTTTTTTTTCTATTTTTCTGTGAAAATCTTAATGCGGTTCAGAGAATACATCTACTTACCAAGTTTTAACAGTATAGTTCTTATAGTTTCGGAAAAAAGTGGCTGTGACATACGGACGGACAGACAGACGGACAGACGGACGGACAGACAGACAGACAGACATGACAAATCCATAAGGGTTACGTTTTTTGCCATTTGGCTACGGAACCCTAAAAACGAAGTATAGTAATTAATAAGGTATGTACTTTAAATTTATTAAACTAACTGAACAGATACACATATTTTGTCTTTTATAAACATATTATGACATCACCTAAAAGGACAGTTAAACGTTTATCATAATAATAATGCATTTAAAAAAATATATTTTTCACCTCAGCAGCTCGAACAAGGGTACTTTGATTCTTAAAAACAGTGAGCAAAATGCGATTTTGCTCACTGAGTGAGACAAAATGACATTCAAGTGACCTTTATAGTCAAATGTCATTTCAACATGCGGGGTCTAATAAAAGTTCGAAATACTTGGGTTCTATTATCTCTGTCCCTTTCACACTGTTAGCAAAAAGAAACAGACAAAAAAAAGTTAAAACGACATTCAACAGTATATTCACGGTTTATAATAGACCCCCGAAAAACTTCAGACCGCATCGTTCCAAACCACGTACGAGTATGAATTCTTAATAATTAATAAATAAAAATAAAGTTTAAGATTTGATAAAAACTGATAAAATACTATATTTTAGGTATTTTATTGTACAATTAAAATAACGAACTCAAAAAATACACAGATCAACACGCAAAATTAATTATTTTACTTTTAAGAATTTCTACCATAGTTGACAAATAGTACGTATCCGCAATTCGGACCGTATCTTACAAAGATTTTTTTACAAAAAAAAGTTGTCGATTGAAGTGTCAGTTAATGTTTATTATTTTTATTATAAATTTTTTATAATGAATTTATTATTACGTTTTGTTTTTGTGTTCCATTGCGGTAATTAAACTTAATTGTTTGTATATCTTAAGAAAACATGAGTGCAGGTATTAAGTGATGAAGAAGGATTACATTTTTCAAGTTGTCTAATAGGTATGTTCTCACTGCGCTGAGGTGAAAAATGTTGTGTATTACACGAGATCAAAGTTATTTACATCTCGTGCGCGTTTGAGTACCTTACTACGCTCAAGATTCTAAATTAGATTGACTCGCTACGCTCGTGAATCTATTATAGAATCTTTCGCTTGCACGGGACTCAAAATAAGCACTCGAAGAAATATCAAACTTTGATCACTTGTTGTACAAATAACTATTATCCCTTCATGAATTGGGTACTTTCCTCTACTTAAAATAAATTATTTCACACCGTGCACGAAATAAAGCACCAGATAATTATTAGAAAAATATAGATATGTAGCAGTTATTTTTAAATACTATTTTTATTTAATAAATTGGATTGAAACATAAAAAGTAGGCGAGTTGACCGTGACGTCACTACACACGTTTTCATATATAGCTGGTCAACCAAATCTTGTCAGTAAAAAAAGGCGCGAAATTCAAATTTTCTATGGGACGATATCCTTTCGCGCCTACATTTTTCAAATTTGCCGCCTTTTTCTACTGTCAAGATCTGGTTGACCAAGTATAAATTCCATATTAGAAAATCGTTTTGACAGTTCTAAAAAAGAAGCTGGTTTGACTAGTAGAAAGTAGCCAATTGCATCTCGGCTATTTTATTTCATGACAATGAACGAAATGGAATAGAACTCAATCAGCCAATCGCGTGGCGTCAAATGTTTTAAATGTTTTCCAATGTATTTATTTACAACTGGCCATTACCGCCATTCAGCGTCAAAAATACAATGCCAATCCATTTGGAACATCAAAGCGTCGCGCTCTCACATATAGACAGTGCGTAAGAGGAAACGAGATAAACAACCAAAAACCAAATTTCAGTACATCAGAGGAGTGTTCGAATAAAACCTAAGTGCTCATCCGTCAATGTCACTGTTGACAGCTGAATGTATTATGTAATTGTCATTGCTTGCACGAGCAAAGACCAACGGAGTCCTCAGATTAACTAGTATAACTTGATCTCGAGATCCTAACAACTATGGCTATGGAGGGATACTGTAATTAAATTGGTTCTAAAAAGTCATCAAATCGCCCGTACTCGGTCAGTGGTTGAAATGACAGCTGTGATTCGATTTTCGAAATTTATTTTTCTTATTTACATTTGTAGCTTTATCACCGATTGACTTCACTCTTTATTTATGGTCCTATTAAAAAAGAAAGCGGCCATTAAGTAAAAATAAAGTAAGTAGCGACGAGTAAAAATGTTTTGAATTTTATTATTATCTTTTTACAGAAAGCCTTTGTCCGTTAATAAGCTTGAGGCTGAATAGCTGAAAAGCTCTCCGCTGTAGTACACGGTTTATACTTTAATTTTAATGACGTCAAACATTGTCCGTCTTCAAAAGGCTTAACCTTAACGCAAAAGCTTTATTCAACGTTAAATTTCTGTTTTAGTTTAAATAACATTTACGGGCAACTCTTGTTTAATCAAATATGATATAAGATACGGCTTGTCAAGGTTGTAGGCTAGGCTTTCAGAGAGCCTACCGCGAACGTTCTACGTGTTGCCTCCCTGTCCCACTTACGTACGAATTTACAAGTGCGACAGAGAGGCAACACGTCGAACGTGGTTCACGATAGGCACTGATGTGTAGAACTCGTAGGTATGGGAGCCAATGATATTATAACCATAGATAGGTTACTCATACTTGAGCAGCACAAAAAATACTTCCATATTTATTTCTGTGCCTAGGAATAAATCTGTTATTTTTGATTAATTTTCTCATTCCATACATCTTTGTCACAGTCGTTGTTAACCTTTTCGACGCCGTGTCAAACACAAAAGCTGTCACTCGGACGCCACGTCATTAAAGTATCAAAACTGAAATTGAACTTTATGTATATGCACGTAGGTCGATATTGTTCTGTGGTCTGTGACCGATTAATCGGTCTTTGGCGTTGGACCTACGGTGCCGATATATCGGTCATTGGCGTCCAAAAGGTTAAACATGAGGTCGTCTCTTTCTCTTTCGGTGTGCGGGAGCTCGTTAGCACGTGCACATTTCTACACAGCCGCGACTAAAGGCAACTTGTCTAATTTGTCACAAGGTAAGCGCTTCAATTTTGGAACTCCTATAACCTATCTTGAGTTATAATTATAAATCATTGACGCAAGCGAGATTCGATGCCAGGGTGGACGCGGTGGAGCACACCGGTTTGACGGGTGCAATTTGGTTTGACGTTTATAAAGTGCGAGGAGAAATGAAACTTACTATAACTCGATGACGATAAAATTATGAAGTTATGTAATTTGTAAACGGCTATAATCATAACCTTACTTTTTTGGCTTTGCCGTAGTAAAAATAGCCTTTTACGCGTCAGGCAATTATGCAAAGTTCCCAATATTCGCTATATTCCGGAAAGCCTGAATTGTGTACACAATACTTAGGTACTCCTAATGTATTCCCATTGATCCGCGTGCGGGGAGTACTCGGGCGCCACTGTAAAGGGCCCCACTGATTAACAGTCCGCCGCACGGTATCGGCCTGCTGTCAATTAGAACAAAATTTTGACAGTTCCGAACAACTAACAGGCCGATACATAGCGGACTGTTAATCAGTGGGCCCCTTAAAGGCCGGTAGAGACGGACTGCAACCCGACTGCAATTTGTATGGGAACTGCACGCCAACTGCAACGTCGGCGTGCAGTTCCCATACAAGTTTCAGTAGGATTGCAGTCCGTCTGTATACCGGCCCTATAGTGATCTCGAGATCTAGAGTGGCGTAGGAGGCAAACGCGCGGACGAAACTTCTGGTGGTAAGCAATTACCATTGCCCATGGACACCTGCAACACTAGGGGTGGCAAGCACGTTGCCTGACTTTAAGATGGAAGTGCGCTCTTTTCTTGAAGGTTTGAAGGTCGTGTCGGTCCGGAAATACAGACGAGAGTTCATTCCACAGTCAGCTAGGAAGTTTCTGGAGAAACGCACATTAAAGACTTGCCAGCCAACCATCTAAAGTGGTGAAGATGGGAACATCTCGATATGATTCACATCATCACCGAAAAAAGAATAGCAATAGAGACAAATACTTAATCGATTTTCGGTAGCTCTGCTCTCGGCAAGTGAACGGAATGAGAGCTAGCTTTGAAAGCCGTGGACTGTTTGCTCGGGGTCCGGTGAAACAACGCGCGTGTGGACACAACACTCCACAGACTATAAATAAGTGAGATTGGCTCACGTTTTAAGGAAGTATGTGGGTATATTCGTACTACATGGCTGCCAACTTAAGGACTCTACAGACGTTGCAAAAATATGGCATGCGGTATTAGATCATTGCTGGCTAAGTAGGTGCAACAAATTCAATCGTTCCATCAAATGCCACAATGTTACGTTAATCGCATGCAAATATTGGTGAGGTTTGTAGAGTAATCGCAATAAATTATGACACGTTTATCAATACAAAATCGTCTTCGAGAGTTATGCATGTTATAAAAGTGGCGTTAAAAACACAGAATAAACCAAATGTGAATATTTCTTTTGAGACTATAATTTCATACCTACCCGGTTACTACACAATCACAATATCGTTGACAGACGGGCTGACACAACCAGCGCTTAATATTAGCACGACTAACCTACCAACTAGAGTCTGTGCGGAAAGAGAAGAGTCGTGGAATGTATGAGGCCCAATACATTCCACGACTCTTCTCTTTCCGAACAGACTCTAATGTAGAAACAGATGGTGTGTATTCATAGATTGAATACGCATAGGTACGCACTGTTTCAACCACACTCAGCTGCTATTGACAGCGTATCAACATGTTTAACATATCTCCGTGACGCGTGACGACGGTGTGGAACACGTGACGCGACACGCGACGGATACGGGGCTCCATTGCCTTCCAACTAATATGGAGGAGGGTACTAAGCAAATAAGGTACTCTTTATGAAACGGCGAAACGATTTGTTACTATGACGTTAGTGTGATCCATGTGTGATCACATTCATTTCTGACCAAGACTTTACAATGGACACACCTCCTCATGAGATTATGGGAATATGGGGGGAGCTATAATACGCCCAGGTTTGATCTATAATACGCCCACGCTCCCGCAATGCGGGTTGGGAACTCAATGTAGTTAATATACACCTTTGAATTTCTTAGCGGATGTATGCAGGATTCCTTCGCCGAAAAGCTAGTGGTAAATATCAAATGATATTACACAAGTTCCGAAAAACTCATTGGTGCGAGCCAATGCGAGCCAGGATCTGAACCCGCGACCTCCGAACTGAAAGTCGGATGTCAGATCCACTCTGCCACCACCGCTTCTAAAGTATGTACCAAAAAATCACATGTTTTCAATATGTTACCGTTAGATTTCTAGAAATGAAAAAGAAAGTATGCCAAGTACGGTCAGACGATAAACGTTCGAAAACGAAATTTTCATAAAACCGTAGGTATCAGTAGTTAACAAATGATAGACCTTATACTATACCTGTACCTACAATTATGCTATTGTCATTGGATAATATCTATACATATACAGTAAATACTATACACGTATTATGTTATGCTATGTTGCCGTGTGGTGGCCGGCTTTAGAATAGCGCCAACCCTCACATGGGATAAGGGTGTCGTACGAGGCGACTAAGTCCACAACCGAAGCAAAAAGCCGTTTCGTCACAGGTGAGATGGACCTCTTAGCATTGGCTTGCAGTCCATCTAAGAGAAGGATACTCCAAAATTAAATCCCGGTATGGAGTTACCGTAAGGCGCGAGTAGGGTCCAACCTGAAATAAGCGGCAGATTCCTGCAGCCGACCTGCCTCCACACCAGGGATGTTGCGAACATCCGCATCCGCATCCGCAACCGCGGAACTTCCGCATTATTTTCAACATCCGCATCCGCATCCGTATCCGCATAAAATCGATGCGGAGCTTATGCGGATGCGGATGTCGAACAAGTCGGTACAGGAACGTCTTAGCGGCGGCGTAAGTGCTAGGTAATTTCGTCATTACCTATAACAAAATCGTCTAGATCCAGAAAAGTCGGCGATGTTACTGTTTATTAAATATAACGCACCTAATATTCTTGCTGAAATACTAAACGTTTCGTTTTTTTTAAATAAAAAAAATACTAAAAATGTATTATTTGACGTTTTCTAAGTACCTAATCTTGACATCCGCATCCGCATCCGCATCCGCGGATGTGAGCCTTTAAATATCCGCATCCGCATCCGCATCCGCGGATGTCAAAAAATCTGCATCCGCAACATCCCTGCTCCACACGTATTGGCTCGCCTTTCCTGTGGGTTAAGACAGTGAAGCCGAGAGGGTACTTAATGCAGGTGCTGGGCATCCCTGCGTTTCCTTAATTTCGTCCCAGGCGGTGTAATAGGATATTTCTCCGGTTTTACACCATAAATCGTCTGCATTAGACGCTAAGGCCAATGTATACATATACTATACACGTATTATGTTAGGCTATTGTCGATTCCATTGTTGGTACCATTGTCGTAGGTGCGATATTACCTGAGATACCTACCTATTTACGAGAAATTTATTGGATTACCTTGGGATCTCAAAATGTACGATCCTCGTCAGCCTAAGGCAATACTAAGATTGACTGGGTGATTTTCCTTGTACAGTCAGCAGCAGAAGTTGCTAAGCGGGCGAAGTGTTCAAAATTACCTTGACACGCTCCTCTTATTCTCTTAACAATAAAGTCGCGTCAAGATCATTTTGAACACCTTGACCGCTTAGCAACTTCTGCTGCTGACTGTACCTGTTTACAAAATAAGTACAGACAATGAGACCGATTCAGATTTAACAATTTGTAATGGTTTTCGTCTTGACAATCGTCTTGGTGATTGGCGTGCACTCAAGGTGTCGTTTGCCAAAAATATGCATAAATATTATTAGGTACATACAAATACATACTTGCAAATACATAATGCGTTAGCGAAGATCCCCATTTCAGCTTGGACAAAAATGCTTTAGTATCTAGGTCTGTCTGTCTTTATGTCCTGCGATGTTCTCTTCTACAGGTCGCAATTCTCAACCAATTCTCGTGAAATTTTGTGAATAGGTTCTATAATTACTATTTTGATTTTTGATTTTTTGATTTTGATATAGACAAGAACGTATTTGTTACATAAGTAATGAGATATTTTATAATGCTTTAGAAACGAATAAAACAATTAAACAGATTTTTTTAGTCGATGTATTTTTTGAAAAGTTTTCAAAACGGCAGAGGTACATTTATAGAGTTTGCGAGGTCTATAACTCACAGAGCCATGTGTATTATCAGGTTATGACAATAAGGCACCTAACCTATAAATAAGATAATGTACCAGAAACATACAGGGTAATTCATGAGACGTGAGCAGGACTAAGCCTACACAATCAGTAAATGTAAAAGAATCGTTCACCACAATATTTAAGTAAAACAATCACGCTTTTTTCTGTTGTTATACTTTTTGGTAAGAACAAATTCAATTCTCTACAATTATGGATACCCTGCAACATTTAATTAACAAAGATAAAACCTTTTTAACCGTTATGACATCACTTTGAGTATGAAGAAAATAAAATGTCACACTTGAGTGAGATACGATTTTTCAAAAGTAACCAGACTCCGATGACATTCAATTTGGCACTTGTTTTGGACAAAACAAAGAGGGTGACCATAAATGTCGTAAATAAATTAAAAACTTTTTTTTAAACAGTGTAAAATAAATTATAGTTAATCTCACAAATACTGGTACGAAACAGTTGTTTATAACTTACTGTACTTATGCGTAGGCTTGATCCTGCTCACGTCTCCTGAATCACCCTGTATATGTAGGTATATTATTTACGTTCAAAGGGTTACCGCGTGAATAAGGGTGACTATCAATTCCGTCTTAGCTACTTTAAACTACTACAGCTGGCTAATTAATCAGCACGGGTGAAATTAATTAGCACATCGCCCGGTAATAAGGGTCCGTCGGCCCAAGTACGGCTGAGTCTCAAGGGGTCCAATCAGCAAGTGTAATATATCCTAGTTACATTTGTTAGGATAAAATATTATAAGATAGTGTAGTGTCATTCAATTTGCACCCCAATTAATATCACTGCGTCTTACGAGCGAACAACTCGCGAACGCGAAGCGAAGCGGCGGCGCGGCGCGGCGGGCCCATGGCGTTCTGATTGATTCACCTCGCGCCGCGTTCGCGTGTTGTTCGCATACGTAATACGCTGCGTAAGGTTATGCCTGCGTCTTCGTTTGTATGTAACAAGCTCATCAGCTCATCACACTTCTATATAAGTATGTATAAAGTATATAATCTATCACGCCATGAAATTAGGAATACCTAATAACATTGTGTTATTTCATAAATTCATATTAGAAAACCCCGAAAATATTTTCTTCAGCCGTTGCGTGAAAGTGTAACAACAACTTGCTTTAAAACGGTAGCACGTTACATTTCTTTAAAACGAGTGATCCTATAAGGGTTCCGTTTTTTCCTTTTGAGGTACGGAACCCTAAAAATACCTACCTATTTTTCGACGTATCATGCTAGTGCTAGGACAAAAAAGCGGCCAAGTGCGAGTCGGACTCGCCCATGAAGGGTTCCGTATTCAGGGGATTTATGACGTATTAAAAAAAAACTACTTACTAGATCTCGTTCAAACCAATTTTCGGTGGAAGTTTGCATGGTAATGTACATCATATATTTTTTTAAGTTTTATCATTCTCTTACTTTAGAAGTTACAGGGGGGGGGGACACACATTTTACCACTTTGGAAGTGTCTCTCGCGCAAACTATTCAGTTTAGAAAAAATGATATTAGAAACCTCAATATCATTTTTGAAGACCTATCCATAGATACCCCACACGTATGGGTTTGATGAAAAAAAATTTTTTGAGTTTCAGTTCACAGTATGGGGAACCCCCAAAATTTATTGTTTTTTTTTCTATTTTTGTGTGAAAATCTTAATGCGGTTCACAGAATACATCTACTTACCAAGTTTCAACAGTATAGTTCTTATAGTTTCGGAAAAAAGTGGCTGTGACATACGGACGGACAGACAGACGGACAGACGGACGGACAGACAGACATGACGAATCTATAAGGGTTCCGTTTTTTGCCATTTGGCTACGGAACCCTAAAAAGTCAAAAAGTGTCGATAATTTTAAAGTTAAGTAGTAAACCTTGCTTGTATGGTCCATTAAAACAACTTTGAATCAGGGATGTTGCGAACATCCGCATCCGCATCCGCAACCGCGGAACTTCCGCATTATTTTCAACATCCGCATCCGCATCCGCATCCGCATAAAATCGATGCGGAGCTTATGCGGATGCGGATGTCGAACAAGTCGGTACAGGAACGTCTTAGCGGCGGCGTAAGTGCTAGGTAATTTCGTCATTACCTATAACGAAATCGTCTAGATCCAGAAAAGTCGGCGAAGTTACTGTTTATTAAATATAACGCACATATATTCTTGCTCAAATACTAAAAGTTTCGTTTTTTTTTAATAAAAATATACTAAAAATAAGCAGCAAAGCAGTGGTGGCCGAGTGGATATGACGTCCGACTTTCAATCCGGAGGTCGCGGGTTCAAATCCTGGCTCGTACCAATGAGTTTTTCGGAACTTATGTACGAAATATCATTTGATATTTACCACTAGCTTGTCGGTGAAGGAAAACATCGTGAGGAAACCTGCATACATCTGCGAAGAAATTCAAAGGTGTATGTAAAGTCCCCAATCCGCATTGGGCTAGCGTGGGGTGGGTTGGTATAGCCCAAGCCCTCTCGCGCATGAGAGGAGGCCTGTGCCCAGCAGTGGGACGTATATAGGCTCAAATTATTATTATTCTCTTTATTTATTTGAACTCTTAGGCTAGGTTATTTTATAATATGGATATAAAAATAAAATACAAAAACACTTACAAAAACAATACAAAATACGTATAAACATATTATAAAAAACCTAACCTAGGGTGCCGCCAGCAGCGAGGCAAGGCCCAAGCTGCCGGTAGTCAGGGCTGCAGAGAGAGGAACCGGCGGACTATCCGCGCCGTGTCCAAGATCACCGCCTTCTGCATCTGACCCTTGACCCAACCACCTAGCGAGAGTCTCTCAAGATGTTGGTCGAGACTCTTCGCTATTAGACCGTTCGCTGAAACAACTATCGGGACAATGATCGTCGAATCAACATCCCACATGGCGGTTATCTCGTGAGCCAAGTCTAGGTACTTACTAGACTTGTCCTTCTCGGCTTTCACGAGATTCTCATCATGGGGGATGGTGATGTCAACGAGCACGGCCCGGCGCTGCGATCGATCTATTATTATAAATTATTATTATTTATACTAAAAATGTAATATTTGACGTTTTCTAAGTACCTAATCTTGACATCCGCATCCGCATCCGCATCCGCGGATGTGAGCCTTTAAATATCCGCATCCGCATCCGCATCCGCGGATGTCAAAAAATCTGCATCCGCAACATCCCTGCTTTGAATACCCCCATACTGCAGTGAAATTATATTAAAATCGTAGATTTGTTATTTATACCTAGATAGGTACAATTTCAATTTTATATTCGAACCCGAAGGGTAATCTCGAAGGTAAGACAAAGACAAACTTTATATTCAAGAACCCTTGCAATTCTGAAGTAAAGGATGAAGTTTTCCATTATGTAGATTTCATAAACATTTCTTGCCTTCTTAGATACAACAATGGACTAATAGGGTTCATTTAATAATTAGAACGCCAATGTTGAGTATTTTAGAACCAAACGAGTCAAAGTGTTCTAGTAATTTTGCCGAATTAAGACAAAAATGGAGGACCCGCGCGAAATCGCCTTAGTCCTCATTTTCCTCTCTGAATATTAACATTACCTATTGAAAATATTTTGAAAACTTGTTGTATATCAATCACAGCCCCTGTTGTGTCCAATTATAATTATTATACAAATTAGGAGCATTTAAAAAAGTGTATGAAATCTGTTTTTCGCACCTATCGAAAAAAGTCAAACGTATGGTACAAAAAGTATATCTGTGGTTAATATACATCAAATTATGTAAAAATATTTTCCATAATATCAATAGAGAGGAAAATGGGGACTACGTTTTTATGGAGAAGCGGCCGTCCCCTTTCCGCACAGCCGTCACGCACGCACGTCCGCTTTCCGTTCAGCTTAAGCCGGATGAAAATGTGTATCATCATCATAACATTCATAACAGCCGTAAGACGTCCAACGATGAATAGAAGCCTCCTACAATGATTCCCACAATGACTGCTCATCCGGTACGCAGTGATTATCGGTTCTACACACCAGGCCTTCATATTTAATAATTATTTCTTAAAATTTCGTACAATTCTTATAATGCCAAACAGTGCTTGGCTTGAATGTGTATGTCGTATCCCTTTTTAACCGACTTCCAAATCTCAAAGAAGGAGGTTATCAATTCGGTTGTATGTTTTTTATTTTTTTTTATGTTTGTTACTCCATATCTCCGTCATTACTGGACCGATTTTGAAAATTCTTTTTTTGATTGTATGTATATGCATACAGATTGGTCCCGTTTTTGTCAAAACCCAGTTCTGATGATGGGATCCATGAGGAATCGAGGGAACTCCTCAAATCTTAAAGGCATACATATAGTGATTTTTGTGTTTTTATCAACAAATCAAGCATATACATTCAGAAACGTGACATTTGATGAAGTGGAACTGCTAATGATGATCAGAACAGAACTCTTGAACGACGCATAGTTCACGTTTGGCGATTTGTCCTCTTCGTTATGTTTGTTAAGCAAGTTAAGTTTTTAAGTCACATTTTTGTCAAGCTCGAGTTCTGATGATGGGATCCATGAGGAATCGAGGGAACTCCTCAAATCTTAATGGTGTGCGTATAGAGATTTTTGTATTTTCATCAGAAAATCAAGCATTTTTATTAAAAACTGTCGCATTTGATGAAGTGGAACTGCTGATGATATCAGAACAGAACTCTTCAACGACCCATAGTTCACGTTTGGCGATTTGTCCTCTTCGTTATGTTTGTTAAGCAAGTTTAGTTTTTAAGCCACATTTCTGTCAAGCTCGAGTTCTGATGATGAGATCCATAAGGAATCGAGGGAACTCCTCAAATCTTAAAGGCATACATATAGTGATTTTTGTGTTTTTATCAACAAATCAAGCATATACATTCAGAAACGTGACATTTGATGAAGTGGAACTGCTGATGATGATCAGAACAGAACTCTTGAACGACGCATAGTTCACGTTTGGCGATTTGTCCTCTTCGTTATGTTTATTAAGCAAGTTAGGTTTTTAAGCCATATTTATGTCAAGCTCAAGTTCTGAACATGGGATCCATGAGAAATCGAGGGAACTCCTCAAATCTTAAAGGCACACGTATAGAATTTTCTGTATTTTCATCATAAAATAAAGCATTAACATTAAAAACTGTCGCATTTGATGAACTGGAACTGCTGATGATGATCAGAACAGAACTCTTCAACGACTCATAGTACCTACATGTTTGGTGATTTCGAATTTCGAATTTCGACTTTGACTTGGACTGGGACCCGGACTCGGATCCAGATCCGGACTCGTACCCGGATCCGGTTCGGACCCGGGCCCGGACCTGGACTCGGACTCGGACCTGGACTAGACCCGGACTCGGACCCGGACTCGGACACAGACCCGGACCTTGACCCGGAAAACCACTATGATACCTAAACTAAATAAACCACTATGATTACCTACCATAAAATGTAGGTATAAAGTATGATGAGGCCAAACCCCTCCCGCTCAAACCCCCGTACACCGCACCGCATGCGCCGTTAAGTGGGTTAGGTTATCCTCACAGAACCGAACAAAAGTGGGTTAGGTTAGGTTAGAACTGCGAGCCTTACAGAAACGAAATGCTTCCTTTTCTACATAGCGCACCATCTACAATAATCTTTCACCGGGCCGCATAGAAGTCGGTTTTTTTTTTCTTAAAAATTATAATTAATTCTATGCATAGAGTGGTGAGTGATCAAACCCGATAAGTCGAGTGAAAGGGTTTTTGGAGTTAGAACTAGACATTATTATGTGACATGCGTAGAATTCTTATTTGAATAATAAAATGTTTTGATTTATCGGGTTTAAACGCCCAGCCCTCGCAGTGGTCTTGACCGAGATAAAAGTCTTAGAGAATTTCATATTGTGCAAGAATTTGTCAATTTAAAAATACTCCAATATACTGTAATGGCGTAAATTGTAGGTACTTAGCTACTCTTAGATATTCATAGGATTTTAGCAATAGGTACATATATCATACAACAAAGAAAGCTTGAAGAGCAATGTCAAGCCTTAATATTCTGTGATAACAAGGAAACGTCCTGAATAAAAGAAAACGATGCGTGCCCCGAGGGGATCCCATGTGTAAATGTGTGCTAAGGACCCAGATTGATAGGCTAATATTTATTTTCCTTTTTTAACGCCGATATATTTTGTACGTAGGTAAGAGTATTTACTGTCCTTCTGGCGGAAAGCCAAGTGAATGAATAAACGTTTCGTTATAAGTATTTAGGTAAGTATTATTCTTTGCTATTCAAAGAGTAATAAGTAGGTACATCTTTTAACCAACTCGGCACGCTGATTGTAGATGGTGAATATATATATATATATTTAAAAAAAAAGCCTTTTTATTTGTGGTCCCTTTAGCGGTTGTAACAATCTAATAAGATAACATTATTTTGGGATCCCTTCTTGGGTAAAGGCCTCCGCCAGCTTTTGCCACCTATATCCATTGATATAGAATAAAGAACTGGATACCCAATCAGCCGCAAAAAATGGCCCCACAAAAGTAACGTTGAAACAGATCACGCGTTACTTTTTCGTTTAGTCTTGTTTGAAACGCTCAAATGTGAAGTTGTCAAAAATTACGAAATGTGCCGTTAAAATATGTAAAAATAACAATGATAAAACAAGGAAAAAGGATGGAATGTATTTCTTTCGGTTAGTTCTTTGGATAGCATTACATAATTTATGTAATCTGGTGGTAATTTTATGGTTTTGAATAAATGAATTTGTTAGTACCAAAGAAGGGATGTCAAGGAACAAAAATCTAATGAGTCGATGTGAGGTCAATATTTATTTTTATTTTTATATGGAATTCGTAAGGAATAATATTATGTTTAAATTCAAGATTTCCAAGAAAACCGATGTGACGTGCAAAGTGGACTGCTATTTAATTATAGCAAGAGATAGGGGTGATGCAGTTTTAAACGAAGCAAAACGGCACTTGTGTGATCGGCCCATTTCCCTGTTTCCGACAACCAATAAGGGCTTATATCGACTAACTGTAAATGCTAAACCTGTCTGAACACAGTGACAACCACAGGATTTTTTTGGGTTATTTCCACCAACTCGCTTTGGTGGTAACTAGTGGGAATTATTTTTCCCAGTGGTAAAAGGTGGGAAAAAAATCCTAGTAGTTACCACTGATATCAACTTGGTGGTAACTAGTGGGAACAACCCGATTTTTTTTATAAAGTATGGACTTTATAAAAAAAAATCCAATCAGTACCTAAATGTCCCCGTGCACTCGTGCGATGAGTAAATGTAGATCTAAAATACACAGTTATTTTATTTAATAAGTTGAATTTATTTCAAGGAAATTAGTATTTAAAGACGTATACTTACTTATTAAAAATTTAATTTGTTTGAATTTGAACCACGAATTAATTTTATTTAAACTCCCGATTAAATTAAATTTGTTTTATTTATTAATTACTTCAATTGGTTTTTCTGTACAGTAATACCTACCTATTCAAGTGTACCAAAGTGACTCCATTCGTTCATTATTCTCGTTTGACGTTGCTTGACGTAAATACGTTACGTTTAGTGCCATCGGACTAAATTTTTTAACAGTGTTGGTACTTATGTATGCAAATTTGACACTTAATGCTTACGACATTAAGCTCTTTTCTGTACGAAACATTTATCTTGACTCTAAATTTACGTAAGCGTTTTTATCATCAATGCAAATGCTGCGAAACGTCATTGGGATCCACATTTTTGACGTTTTTGTTCTGCTTTGTGTGTCTATTTCTTTTATATTAAGTCAGTGCCTATATCTCTATAAAATATAAGGTAACGTTAAAACATCAAAAGCTACACTGTTTTACTTTCTGTTGGTTGGAAACAGCTCCACTCCAACACAGGTCCATTTTCCATGAATTTTATCTTTCATGTGGCAGGAAAAGTAACTTAGTTTTTTAATTAAATTTTTGCGCGCTGATCCGTACTATTCCAACTCGAGTCGTACTTTTTTCATTTCGGTATTTGAGTTGAGATACTAGGAATGTATATCCCGCGACAAAAACTGAAAACAAGGTCAAAGGAGAAAGCAAGCGACAAAGTTTTTGCACACAGCATGGATTTACAAAATGTTAAGTTCTTTTAATTAAGATCATACACCACAGTGTGTCTTACTTCAATATAATTATTAATTATGTCCTCCATAGATTGGGCACAAATACAAATTATTTATTCGCTAGAATACAGTGGGTATGTAGATGGTGACATAAAATTAAAAGTACAGTGCACTGACTCTACTCACAATTGAGCATGCAAAAATTATAATATCCTAATATCATGTACGTGTGTAGAGTTAGACCAAGAAAAGTCTGCAGCGATTTTGATAGCCCACGCAGTGCAAGTGTTATTTATACGTCATAATTTCATAGAAGTTTGACGTTTAAAATGACACGTGCACTGCGTGGGCTATCAAATCCGCTGCAGACTTTTCTTGGTCTGACTCTAGGTACACTTGAACGTATTTTGCCAAGTATTACCTAGTATAAAGTTATGGAAGTAGACGATGGGAGACGTAATATTATTAATATTGCGTTTGTATGCTTTGGTTTATAGATAATAAATAATTGTTGTATAATATGTCTATTTATTAATTTGCCCCTTTTTTCAATTAGGTAACAAAATTGATTTACCCGGTTTGCCAGACTAACAGTTACCTTGCATTTAATCTTGATAATGGCAATCAAGTTCAGTTTAAGTTTTCTTTTCGAATCAAGTGTGATTGGCTCGTGATTGGCATTCATGGGCATAGATTAGTATAATTATGTTATTACTGTCGCGGAGATCGCGAAGTCTGTTATTGTGGTATGTATCCTATCTGTTAAGCTTTGGATTCCTCCGAAAACGGTGCCGTCATATTACGGCCGCTATATAGCGTTGACTGACGTCACTAGAACGTTGTCTATGTAAACAAGATGGCGCGGTTTCCTAGACGGCGTTACGTTACGTTGATTGTCAACGTAACGTAAGATGACGGCCGTCATGACCTTGTCGATAGTTTCGTGAACGTTTTATTAGATAGCGGTGACGCCATTTTGAATAAATGACACGAGATTTGAATAAAAGATTCCGTACTACGATTATTTTCCTCTTCTGATGATATTTCATCCTCCAAGTAAATTATAGATGATCAAGCAAATCTTGTCAGTAGGAAAAGGCGCGAAATTCAAATTTTTTATGGGACGTTATCCCATCGCGCCTACATTTTTCAAATTTGCCGCTTTGACCTTGGTGGATGACGGTGTGTTATGACGCCGTGGTACTTTCCACATGTCGCCACCGTAAAGACGGCCGTCTTTTGCTGCCGCTATATGACGGCCGTCATATGACGGCACCGTTTTCGGAGGAATCCAAAGCTTTAGACTGTTACTCTTAGCGTACTTTTACTGGTAACACTGGCGATCGAGGTCGGTGAGTGTCATGGGTGACAGAGGAGAAGATGGCGGGAACCGAGTTGAGACAAGTTGAGAGAGGTCATCTGAATTTCTGGTATGTATGAGGTGGTGTGACGCCGTGGCGCGTGCATCACGTACAGGAGATTCTTGGTAAGCTAAACATATCTATATTTTGATATATATGGATATTGCAGTGACCTTGAATTAGCGACGACCTTGAGATAGAGCTGAGTTGAAGAATTGTCTGATATTCTTTATGTGTAGCTCGAGTTTGAATGTAACAAGTGAGGTGGCTAGAGTTTATCGGTTTGAGTCACTGGAGGTTTCTTTATGGAGGCTGATGGATGAGCTGTAGGGGTTGTTGTGGAGGCTCGTCGGGGACCACATGGTTCCCACCTCGGGACTCATCGCATATTATGAGTTGAGAGATATATGAGATTATGAGAGTATATCATGAGTATATGAGTTGCGGGATGCACGATGAGTTCTCCTGCGTTGTGGAGATTCAGTTGTGCCGTGCATCCACCGATATAAGCCACGGGACTTGGGGCCCTTCTAATTTTCCCTGAGAGAGTTGAGGTTTCATTCATAACAAGAGATACGAGATTGAGAGGAGATGGAATTGTGCGCCCATCGAGTGTTGATTCATGGTCATTGCGGTAGCTATTTTATACTGTGCTTAACCCATTCATGGCCACGAACCGCCGAGCGTACACAATACGCCAGGCCACCATACAAATCGTTTTTAGCTAAAACGCATGACTCAGCTTATGGGTCTCGAGCCTGGCGCGAACGGTAAATAAATCGCCGCTTATGAAGCCGGCCAGTTGGACAGCATTATGCAACATTTTTACTAACCACCGATTTTCTGTGCCTATCAAAAAAGAAACTATTTATTGCAGTTTGTAGGAGTGAATATTTTTACTTTCTACAAGCGTTTAATGTCTGACCAAGATAAGTTGGTAGCAAATTTTATAGCCCAGCCTGTGCAAGTGTTAATTTAAACGTCATAATTTCATATAAGTATGACATTTAAATTACACTTAGGTACTCAGCCTGTGCTATCAAAATCGCTGCCAACTTAGCTTAGTCTGATTCTATTTAACTTGCCGTGTTTTTTGTTGTTGTTTTTTAGGGCAAATCTTGGAAGTTAAATTAGAACCGTTTCCCGATTTAGATGAAATTTTGCATACGTATGTAAATCGAATGCAATATTATGATGAACAAAATACGAAATCGCTAAACAGCACAGGAGGAGTATAAAGTCGCCAACGAATAAATCGTGACTAAATAATATTTCCATGTTACTCCAAAATACATCTCTAATGGGGGGGATGGGATGAATCACATCTTGAACTCTTGTGACAAATACCACATGAAAGATAATACCGCCGCCGCCGTTCGGATGCATTCCTTGTTTATTGTCCAAGTGTGTCCGATAAGCTTACACCTGGTCGGTCATTATCTTTGTTTTGGTAAACGCCATTATATTAGTAACAATAGAGAACTTAAAATGTATTATAGTACTTACTTTCTAATCTGCCGTAGAAACCACGATGTTTGAAAAAACTTGTAAATATTTGTCACAAACTATTTGTTATACAATACATATTAGTTAGTGGTGACTGTTTCAACCGCCTTGTTCTATATTGAAACGAAAAAAAATTAACTTTAACATCATTGTTACTAGGTAATTGCCTAAGATACAATACAACGATCACCAAATATTATGACATAAAAGTACAGTGGGAAAAAATCCTCGTTGCCTTACCCCTCATACAAAACAAAATATTATTATACTACGGCTTGGTTCCTACAAATTGTTGCTTACCATCATCCAAACAGTAATCAGTTGTAAAATGGTACAATATCAAACAGCTTCAACATGAAATAAGCTTTAAAACCAGCCAATAAAGTTTATTTTAGCCTGCTACGGAAACATTAGCAGTTTTTACAAGTAGCGCCAGGCCACGGTGACCCATACCTTGAGCCCTGTCAATAACTTCTGAAATATATATATTTTTTGTATTTTTTCAATATAGATTTTTCTGTTTGCTTGCATCGCATTATGTATCTAGAATTTCAGTATATTTACTATATTGCACTGATAGTAAACCGAACTTGAATATTCGAGACCCTGTTTTCATTAAAAAAAAACGTGTTTATAATTTTTATCCTAATATGCCTTATAGAAATGATTGTTAGCTTATATGTTACTTACGTTATTACATTAAATTACGTTTCGTTTAAGTTTAAATCAGAATTTATTCAGGACTCACATGTGAGTCACTGGCCCTGCGGAACTGTTTGAGCATGACCCATACGCTGAGTCGCTGGCCCTGAATGGGTTAAAATATATTTAGAGATCCATGTAGCGAGGTTATCATTACATCCCCCTAAAGGTAAAACTCCGCTACAATTACTTCATGGGCTAACTCGGGGCACAAAACTCAAGTGGTATATATTATATTCATTCATGTATAATTAATTTATACATTAGTGATATCGAGCCTCTGAAGATAATAAACTTCAATAATATTTTTTCATAACTTTGTTTCAGCGTCGAATTTGACCACGCCTGAAAAACATGGTTGCTGGTTGTTTAATGACAATCGACGCTTTTGAGCTTTTGGTTGCGCTTGAAAGCGCGTCATTAAAGCCGTATCCAGACGAGCTGGGCAAAATCGACCAATTTGATCAGGAAAATAATTGGCGCTAATCTCATCTAGCGTCCACACGTACACAATTTATTCACCAATTTGCATTCCATCGATACTAACTTCGAAAATTGGCATTTTTGTTTCCGCACCTGCTGATATGATCGGGGAATCAAATTGGCGTTTGCGTCCGCACGGCCTGATTCGATCGGACAATTTCATCAGATTGGCGAAAATTGTCTCGTCTGGACTTCACTTAAATAATATTGGAACGAAATTCCCGTACTGAGAATCCGTCCGTATTTTTTTTTAACTGGTAACTCTATTTAATCTGATTTTTGACACTTGACATTATTGACAAATGGTTGACAGTGACGTTTATAAAAATACTGTGTTTGTCTGTGCTGATCATTTATTTATTTAATTTATAAAATACAATCGTGTTTATAATGAAATGCTGTGATACTCAAATTCTATGTTAGGTATTTAATTTAACTGTGCATCTCGAAATATTTCTAAACATGTCTGACGCAAGCAAACCTTCTCTTCGTATCGACTGGTTCGATGGCACCCTTATCGAAGAAACCAGGTCAAATACCGGCCGAAATGCGTCAGAATTTGCTGATGAAGAACAACCGGCCACGCAAACAACGGCCGAAGTCCCACAGTTCCAGAAAAAACCTATAGGCTATAAGAAATTACTAGATATCTCTATGCTCAAACCGCCGGCTCTAACCTTAGAAATATCACATAAAAATAGCTTCTGGTACCTCATGGATAGTGAATTAAAAGGAGACTTTATAGTCCTAATAGTAAAAATTCTCGCCAATGTGTATAAATCACTAGAACCTGGTGAAAAGTCTATGATTATAACTGTGTTGAAATCAAAGTTTTTAAAGTCAAACTTTTTAAATACCTTGAAAGACTATCTAAGTGGGTTACCGGCTGTACGCGTGGTAGAAAAAAGAATGAATTCCCAGTTGTGGGATGATGCAGAATCTTTTTACTTTAATGTCCTAGCTATTTGTGAAAGAATTTATAATTTTAGTGGTAAAAATAGGGAGTATTTGAGTGAAGCTCGATCCCTATTGGAGGTATTAGAAACTAGTGCAATAGGAGTCAAGGAAGAGCATACCGAGAGGTTTAGAGATGAGCTGTTTATTGAAATAGAGGATTTAAAAACTAAGCTATTAAATAGTTTAAAGAAGGTAAAAATATTTTAGTTGTTAATCACAATTAGTCTTAACATTCTGCCTATCTTTTACTTCTGTTATTAATAATAGAAGAAGTACTTTTAATCATAATTTTAATAGCAAATTTATTTAGTAAAACTTTTTTACTTAAATCAATTTACGTTAAACCTATTGTAATTTTAAATTTTATGTGAAAAGTCTTTTGTCAAGATTGTTATAAAATCCACCTCAAAAATAAGTTCATCCCATTATAGAAATCTAAATAACCAAATCACTTATTTTCCAGGAGTCCTCGGAACCTACAAGATTGCAAACCAACCCAAGTAAAGATGCCAACCACTTCAAAAGCCTCAATATCTTCCCAACTAAAGCGGACTTGCTCGGAAACACTGTGCTTCACATTCAGCCGAACATAATAAATGGGGCGTACGCTAGTGTGGAACATTATTTAGATGTACAGTTCAAGTTGTTGCGGGAAGATTGCTTTGGACCGTTGAGAGAGGGCATATGTAAGAATATTTCTGTACTTACCTGCTCCTTAAAAATGCAGGCGAGGGATAAACTATCTGCTTAAAAGTTTTGATTATTCCGCCTTTTTCTTTTTTAATTTAATCTGGCATTTAGAGGGTGGGGTGGGGACCTTGTTCCTGAAGGTTATCTTGTATTGTGACATAAATTTACATAGGTACAATAATGTATTCGTTAAGATTGTTGGATAAACCTAAATATGTTAGCAATGTTTTTATTTTTAAATTACAGGTAAATATATGGAAAATCCAAATAAAAGAAGACATGAAAATATCAGGTAAGATTTCTATTTCAACATAGTTATAAATAGAAGTTACAAATATATAGCTGTTACATTTAATAAGTTTTTATAGCTGGTCAAGCAGATCTTGTCAGTAGAAAAAGGCGGCAAATTTGAAAAATGTAGGCGCGAAGGGATATCGTCCCATAGAAAATTTGAATTTCGCGCCTTTTTTTACTGACAAGATTTGCTTGACCAGCTATATATACTCTTATTTCAGAGTATATCCCAAAGTAAGAATCATCCGTACATACATAAGTAACAACAAAGTCGGTCACCTAGTGGACATCGCATGGACGGACCGCATCAACAACGGCCTGTTTGACAGCAAGAAGTATGCGTACAGCAAGCAACTTATGTTCGGGTCTTTATTGCTGTTCACTAGTGATAACTTTGAGACAATATTGTGCGCGACTGTACTGGATTCAGGAGCAAGTTTGCTGAATGATGGATATGTAAGTATTGTACATTTTAGGCACTAAATCAACATTTGGACACATTAAGGCTCGCGGGCTCACATCGTCCTTTAACCCTTTGAACGCCATAGACGTCATCTGACGCGCACGGCTTCAGCCCAATATCAACCTTCGTGCATTCCGACAAGGTTTACAATAACGCGCCACACGTTCAAAGGGTTGAACTCCCTAAACCCCTAACTAAATTTTAAAAGAAAAGGCTATATTTAAACGCCATCTACTTATTTTCAGATCGCAGTATCGTTTCACAACCCCGTGTCAAAGACAATATTCGAGCAACAGTTCCTAATGGTGGAGAGTGAAGTATTCTTCGAGCCCTACCATAGAGTTCTGAAGGTCATGCAAGAGTCTATGGACAATTTGCCGATGAAAAAATACATTGTTGATGTGCAGGTATAGCTGGTCAACCAAATCTTGTCAGTAAAAAAAGGCGCGAAATTCAAATTTTCTATGGGACGATATCCCTTCGCGCCTACATTTTTCAAATTTGCCGCCTTTTTCTACTGTCAAGATCTGGTTGACCAAGTATAAATTTGTTTTCGTTTTTTTATGGTTTTACCTAAGGAAACAATTTGGTTGTTTTTAATTTAGTTTTAACAGCTGGGAACATGGAATAAAAAAGTTTACACACTCAGGATGGTCCAGAATGAAGACTGATATAAATAGTTAATTTTAAATGATGTATAATCATTCTTATCTATGATGTTGAAGCAATTTTCTGTATAATCATAAAAAGTGACTGAAATCCAACTGTCACTTACAAAAAGTATACCTACAGTCAGCAGCAGAAGTTGCTAAGCGGGCGAGGTGTTCAAAATTACCTTGACACGCTCTTATTCTCTTAACAATAAACTCGTGTCAAGATCATTTTGAACACATCGCCCGCTTACCAACTTCTGCTGCTGACTGTACACATATTTTAAAATCACGCAGAAAATCATAATTCCTATTTATCCCCAGCTTAAATTAACTACAATTATAAATTATAAAAATTATTTTGTTTTGTAGACACAAACTCAACCACCAGCCTACCTAACCCCAGAAACGATATACACCATACCAGACTCAAAAGAACACACCTACATCCCAGTCTTAGACACCGACCAGTGGCCGACACCCTTCGACCTCGACCAATCACAGCTAGAAGCCTATAAACTAGCTTTAACTAGAGAATTCGCTGTCATACAAGGCCCTCCAGGCACTGGTAAAACATTCATAGGGGTCAAAATCGCTTCAACGATTTTGAAGAATTTATCCTTAGAAGGTACACCAATGTTGATTATCTGCTATACGAATCACGCCCTAGATCAATTCCTGGAAGGAATTTTAAAAGTTACAGATAATATTGTGAGGTTGGGAAGTCAAAGTAAGAATAAAACTATGGAGCAATACACTTTGAATTGTATGAGAACGAAAATCAAATGCAAATATAGCTATCTCTATTCAAATAAAAGAAAAGAACTAGAAAAGATTTTCAATGAAATGACAGAAGTGCAAAGTGAGATCGAGAAATGCGAAAAGGAGATAATTTCCTATAGAAGTTTAAAACCATACCTGAAAGTTGATGGTAAATTGTTAGAATTGAAAAGTTCAAATGAAGATTCTGTTCTTACTTGGTTGTTTAGTCATTTAGATGACAATTTTGAAGATGACGATGTTGAAGATTGGGAAAAGTTTGATTTGGACATCAGTACTGATAAGTTGGATACTTGTTTCTCTGAACAAATGGCTTTGAAAGACATTGAGAGTATGAGAAGTAGCATAAAGTATGTAAAAGATGTCACTGAAAACCTGGATGAGGCTAAGAAAATGGAGGCGAAATTTTTAGATAAAATTGATAGGGTTAGGAGGAGATTGAATTGTTTTAAGGTAAGAACTATATAAACAACACCAGCGTTATTACTAAAAATCCATAATTTGATTTAAGATATTACTCATCCACAATATCCACTAAGACTATCTGTACGAATAAGATGGCCGTTCTTATCTACGTGACAGCGTGATAAAACGGTGTCCGTCACTTTCCCGCGGTGTTAAAAAGTGACAGTTTTTTTATCACGTAAAGCCATCCATAATACGCCTGGCTGAACAAACACTTCAGGATGCCTAGCCAAGATGCCAATCGTTTAAGCTCTGTCACACGAATATGGAAGAGTGATAGAGGGAGATGACCGTACCGTTCGCTTATGACATTCTTAGGTAGTATGGTTAATCAAGTGGACATAAATATCCACATAGATTTAAAAAAATATTCAAGAACAGCGGTTTTAGTCTTATCATGTTTTTATTTATCTTTGCATAAGAAACAATTTTTGTGAGATTGAGTAGAAAAATATTCTTGGTTTTACTAACCAACTCTAATGTATTTATCTTATTTCAGAAAAATATGCTGCAACAAAATGAAAATAGACAGATAACAAATGTCTCCGATCTACATAGTTTGGAGCCAGAGTTACGTTGGAAAACATATCACATGACAGTGGGCAATATAAAGAATGAACTGGTGACGAAAATGAACGAGTTGATGGTAAATTGATAGATAAAAGTAAGCGCCACTTGCACCATCCACTAACCCGGGGTTAACCCGTTAACCCAGTGTCAAATTGTACTGGTAACTCCAGGTTGAACCGATTAACCCTGGGTTAGTGGGATCGTCCAAGTCGCCGCCCGATGCGAGCCGAGCCGAAGGACGACTTTTTCGCTCTTATTGCGCATATATGAGCGTTTTCCAAAAAAGTGTACATTTCATTCATGTCTTCAAAATATTGACTTCTTGGGCTCATTTTACTCAGAATCATTTGTACATTCACGCCTCATACATGAAAAAATGTGTCCCAAAATTTTGTATGAAAAATTTTTTTTCCAGTGCGTCACGTTCATACAAATAAAAAAAAATTTCATACAAGAATGTGACGATCAGGAAAGGAAATTTTTGGACACATTTTTTTATGTATGAGGCGTGAATGTACAAATGATTCTGAGTAAAATGAGCCCAAGAAGTCAATATTTTGAAGACATGAATGAAATGTACACTTTTTTTGGAAAACGCTCATATAAAGCTTTTTCCTATCGGCTTTTGCCGATTCCGCGTCGATATATCTGGGGAGACTCTTGAGAAAACGAATAATACATGTTTATTACATATGTAATGTAAATAACTTTCTTATTTCCTAACTATCTTAGGACCAGCATACTACTGTAAGCGAAGAATTGGAGGAGGTAACAACGCTCATCGATGGTGAAGTGATGTCCACAGCGCGGGTAGTAGGGGTCACCACCACCGCTGCCGCTAGAAGACACGATCTGCTCAAACGACTCATGTCACCCATAGGTAGGTAACTAAGCTGTAAGCGAAGAATTAGAGGTAGCAACACTCATAGATAGTGCAGTGATGTCTACGGCATGGGTAGTAGGGGTCACCACCACCGCTGCCGCTAGAAGACACGATCTGCTCAAACGACTCATGTCGCCTATAGGTAGGTACGATCTACTGAAATGGAAGAATTGGAGGTCTGGAGTCTGGATCACTTCACCACCTATGAGTGTTGCAACCTACACTCATAGGTGGTGAAGTCATGGCTGTTGGGTTTACTGTGTCTCAATAATACCGCGCCGCGATACATAATAGGTACCTACGAAATATAGAGACGATCTCTCGAACAAGTTTGAACAAGATCGGCTCATTTTATATTTCGTCAACTTTAACTGTAATAGTAACCGAGAAAAGATATGAACTGCCTTTTGCCCTTTGCCTCGTCTTGGCGGGGGCACGGCCGTGCCCCCAGATAGCAGACATTTCATTTCATTTATTTCACATTAAAAGTCATGTCATGCATTACAGAAAAACCCCCTAAAATACTGCGATGCTATATGCTATGCTGTCAAAGCTTAAAGTGTTCTACTAATTATTCAAAAAATTTGATTTGATACTTTCCTTTTACACTTTTTGGGATCAATCATCAGGGCATCTCAAAAACAACACAATCAATTTTTAATAATTTTTAAGTATGACTTTTTCTTTTTTTTTCAGTGATAGTAGAAGAAGCAGCGGAAGTATTGGAAGCTCACATAGTGGCGTCGCTTACGAATCGCTGCCAGCATTTGATACTTATCGGTAAGTTCAAAATATAAAATAATACATATATCCTTCGTGACATTATTTACTTTATAACAAACTTAAATCTAATAATCTTGACTGTTATTAATCTTTTAAGACGGTTTATGTTGTCGCGACCAAATAAAAAACTAAAAAAATGTGCAGTCGAGAGATAAACATTCCTTATTTTATTCAAACGCGGGTAAAAAGGTATTAGTACGAATACTGATATTGTCAACAGAATCACAGTACAGTCAGCAGCAGAATTTGCTAAGCGGGTGAGTTGTTCAAAATTACCTTGACACGCTCTTATATTCTCTTAACAATAAAAGTTCTGCTGCTGAATGTACTTACAGGATATTGAAACCGGATTAAAAATAGCTTTCATCGATGTATGTATAATGTATATAAATATCATAATTGTCTAATTTCAGGGGACCACAAGCAGCTAAAACCATCAGCAGCCCACTACAAGCTAGCAAAAGACTACAACTTGGAAATATCACTTTTCGAGCGCATGATCCGTAACGGTGTACACGCGCGTACCCTCACGACACAGAGACGAATGCGACCAAACTTCACCAGTCTTATAGTACCCGTGATATATGAGACACTTGATAGCCACCCTAGTGTGTTTGAATATAAGGATGTGAGAGGAATGAAGGAGAATTTGTGGTTTTATAGCCATGATGTTTATGAGGATTCTGAGGTAAATATTGAAGTATTACTCTGCTAAAGTTTAGTTATATAGCAAAAGACGAATGCGACCAAACTTCAGTTCCAGTCCTATATGAGATACTTGATAGCCACCCTAGTGTGTTAAAAATGTGTGGGGAATGAAGGAGATTTTATGGTTTTATAGCCATGATGTTTATCAGGATTCTGAGGTGAGTATTGAAGTATTACTCTGCTAAAGTTTAGTTATATAGCAAAAGACAAATGCGACGAAACTTCAGTTCCAGCCATATATGAGACACTTGATAGCCACCCTAGTGTGTTCGAGTATAAGGATGTGAGGGGAATGATGGAGAATTTGTGGTTTTATAGCCATGATGTTTATGAGGATTCTGAGGTAAATATTGAAGTATTACTGTGCTAAAGTTTAGTTATATAGCAAAAGACGAATGCGACCATCAAACTTCAGTTGCTGTCATATATGAGATACTTGACATTATCTGTTCCTGCGGACCACTAATGTCCAAAAGAAGTACCTACCTAGGGCGACACATACTGGAACCCTATGAGGTACAGAGCATTACGGCCCAAAGAATCTGGAATTTCCTGGATTCAACGGGCATTAGTAGTGAACTTTAAAGGGCTGTCACAATCTGCTGGCATCCAAAGGCCCACAACACCCCCAATAATAATAATAATAACAAAATATCGAAAGCACCACCCGCGAAGCTGTATCCAGAGACAGACCCTACCAAAATCTGAAGGCGGAAGGGGCTTAATTGATATTAAAAATCTTCACAACAGACAGGTAAGCTCACTCAGGAATTTTTTTCACAACCGCTCTATTAATTCCGACATACATAAAGCTATTGTAACCGCCGATAAAAAATGTACTCCATTGAACTTATGCGACCCCAGGACACAGAAAAGTGAGGTAATAGTAGATCACCAGCAAAAACAACAAGCATGGATCCAAAAGTCACTCCACGGTAGACATCGACTCGACCTGATCAACCCTAGTGTCGACAAGCTGGCGTCCAATATGTGGCTAAAGAGAGGTGAGTTGTTTCCGGAAACCGAAGGATTTATCATAGCCATTCAAGATCAAATAATAGATACTAAGAATTACAGAAAATATATAATCCGCGACCGTAATTTACAAACTGACTTGTGCCGACGCTGCCATGCTGCGTCCGAGACAATACAACACATTACAGGAGCATGCCGATCCATAGCCCAGACCGACTACAAACACCGCCATGACCATGTTGCAGCTATCATTCACCAATATCTTGCAGTTAAATACCACCTCATTAATAACAGGTCCCCTTACTATAAATACACCCCACAAATTATTTTAGAGTCTACCGAATACAAACTTTACTGGGACAGAACTATCATCACCGACAAAACAATACATTACAATAGACCTGACATTACCCTCCACGATAAGGGTGCAAAAACTGTGTATCTCATTGACGTAGCCATACCCAACACGCATAACCTCTCTCCAACTCACACTGAAAAGATTAGTAAATACGCAGACTTGTCAATAGAGATAAAAACCCAATGGCGGGTGAATACTGTAAAGACTATACCAGTAATAATTTCATCTACCGGTGTTATCCCTCGCACTCTGCATACCAGTCTAAAAACCCTCGATATACACCCACTCACCTACATTCTTGCTCAGAAAGCTGTTATATTGAACACATGTCGGATAGTACGCAAATTCTTAGCTTTAGAAAATTAGGGTATTACATTACATATCCTTCTATATTCGTTTGGCCAAAAGCCCGCGAATATGGAAGTAAAATCACCTCCGACTGGAGAGAAAAACAAATTGAAACAAATAATCATAATAATAATACTTGATAGCCACCTTAGTGTGTTTGAATTTAAAGATGTGAGGAGAATGAAGGAGAATTTGTGGTTTTATAGCCATGATGTTTATGAGGATTCTGAGGTAAATATTGAAGTATTACTGTGCTAAAGTTTAGTTATATAGCAAAAGACAAATGCGACCAAACTTCAGTTCCAGTCCTATATGAGATACTTGATAGTCACCCTAGTGTGTTAAAAATGTGTGGGGAATGAAGGAGAATTTGTGGTTTTATAGCCATGATGTTTATGAGGATTCTGAGGTAAATATTATTATTATTATTAGGTATTATTTGGCTCAAAGTTTAGTTTCATAGCAAAAGACGAATGCGACCAAACTTCAGTTCCAGTCATATATGAGACACTTGATAGCCACCCTAGTGTGTTCGAGTATAAGGATGTGAGGGGAATGAAGGAGAATTTGTGGTTTTAAAGCCATGATGTGTATGAGGATTCTGAGGTAAATATAGTTTATTTAAAGCTTTTATAGAAAAAGTCGCAGAGACGAATGCGACCAAACTTCAGACTTATAGTACCCGTGATATATATGAGGCACTTGATAGGCACCCTAGTGTACAGTCGCCATCAGATATTTCGGATCGGCCGAGATGTTCAAAAATATCTGAACACGACTCTAACGCCTTGACAATAGAGTCGTGTTCAGATATTTGTGAGCACCTTGGCCGCTCCCATATATCTGATGGCGACTGTACATACTCGAGTATAAGAATGTGAGGGGAATGAAGGAGTACTAATCCCGAGGTGTCACATGCGTGTCGCCTTTAGAAACATGTCCACTCCTTTGAAGAAACCCATACTGCAGTCCGTGAAAAACCCTCATATCTATAACATTATTGACTTACGGCGTCAAATACTCATAAACGTCTGCTAAGTTAATCAGCCGATGATCATCGTTTGTCCCTCTCTATGGCATAACGACAAATAGGGGCAAACGACGATCATCAACTGATTAAGTTAGCAGCCGTTTATGAATAACGCCATTAACCTTTTGGACGCCAATGACCGATATATCCGCACCGTAGGTTCAACGCCAAAGACCGATTAATCGGTCACAGACCACAGAGCAACATAGACCTATGTGCATATGCATTAAGTTCAATTTCAGTTTTGACACTTCGGTGACGTGGCGTCAGCGTGACAGCTTTTGTGTTTGACACGGCGTCGAAAAGGTTAATGTAATCGATTCCAGGGTTTGGAAGATAGTTGGAGCCACAAGAACACGTTCGAAGCGAGATGGTGCGTGGCGCTGGCGGACTACTTGCGCAAAATGAAGTATACACCGGCGGAAATCACCGTACTGGCCACCTACACTGGACAAGCGACGCTCATTAAAGAGGTATTATAAAGATACTTTCATTGATTGTAAAACTGGTGGTAAAAAATTATAATATAGTCTGTCAAGCCGGATATGTCAGTAGCAATGTAAAGTAAACTAAAGTATGGTATCCCTAGGAAACGAAAAAGAGCAGCAATGTACATCGAACAACGATGAAATGTAAACAAAACAGTTCCGCAGATATGATAAATGACCACAGATATGATAAAAGTTCTTCAGTATGGCCTGCACATTTGCGAAGTGTAAATATTTCATTGTAAAACGATTTATTATGAAAGAATCTGACAATAGGGAATATTACGTGAAACTCTGCGTCATTGCGTGCGATTGTGGGCGCCACTCCCAAAATCGGCAAACCGCAAACGAGAGAGTCGAAATTTTGTTATCTGGGCGTTGTTTTTTTTTTCTTGTCCCAAACACTTTTTTTTCAAATTTGGGTTTTTTTATGTTATTTCTACTCAGAATCACGAGCTCTTTCTATCCTAATAGGAGAAAAAAAGTGTCCTAAGGTTTTTATTTCCATTCCGTCACCATTTTTCATAGACTTTGTATGGTGGTCGCGTAAATGGAAAGATCGAAAAATCTATGGACATTTTGGGACACTTTTTTTCTCCTATTAGGATAGAAAGAGCTCGTGATTCTGAGTAGAAATAACATAAAAAATCCCTAATTTGAAAAAAAAAGTGTTTGGGACAACAAAAAAAAACGCTCATCTAACCTCTCTATCACCCTTGCATATTCGATCGATAAAGATACAGATAGCCGAGTTTCGATTTCGCGTTTCCTACTGGGAACCGTTTCCCAGTAGGCCCTTTGTAAACCAACCGCCTTGATGTATCAATGTCATATTTCATTGTCTGTGAAAACTTGTCAAAAAACAGTTTAAGGCACAGTATGTATAGTTACTCTATGGTTTACGAAAGGCGCTAGTGCGGCACTCTGGCGGCAAAACATTGCAGTAATACTCCCTGTTTGGTCAATTTGTAAATTCAGAGATATGAGAAAAACAATATCCTTTCTCTGTTTTGTATTTTAAACGTTTTTAAATTTTTCACAGCTCACCAAAAACTACGATTCCCTTCGAGACGTCAAAGTGACAGTAGTCGACAACTACCAAGGCGAGGAGAACAGGATAGTCATATTGTCGCTGGTGAGGAGTAACAGAGACGGCAAGATCGGGTTCCTTTCCGCTGAAAATAGAATCTGTGTGGCTCTGTCCCGCGCTAAGGAGGGTAAGTGATGTAATAACGACCTTATCTGTATATGCATAGAGTTCAAAGTGTCAGTCGTTGAGATCTAACTGCAAAAGTAGAATATGATAGTCATATTGCCGCTAGTGAGGAGTAACAGAGACGGCAATATCTGTTTCCTTTCCGCTGAAAATAGGATCTGTGTGGCTCTGTCCCGCGCTCAAGAGGGTAAGTGATGTAATAAAGACGTTATTTGTATAAGTATAGAGTTCAAATTGAAAGTGAACGTAGCCGACAAATACCAAAGCGTAGCAATAACAACCTTATGTTCATAAGTAGCATTTGTTTTATTTGGTTCGTTAATTCCCGAGCAAAGTACATTGAACCCAATATATAAATGTAATGTAAATAAATACAAGCAAAGTGTAGGAAATAAGGTCGAGTTTCTTTTTATAAAAAAATATAATTAAATAAAAATGCAATTCTGTTCCAATTGAATATGGTTTAAATTTCATTAAGGTAATTAGCATTGTAGCACAGCACAGAATAAGTGGGTAAATGTATTAATATGTAGTATGTAAATGATCTGACCCTGCAACGGCAGTTTGACCCAAACTTGACCGAATTTACATTCGATCAGCAACGCATGACGGTGCGTTCAAAAATGCCGGTTTATTTCAGTAAATAACACTTATTTCTGTACTACGTTGCCATGGTTACGCCCAAAACATTTTCAACTTAAAGTGGTAACACACTATCGCACCGCACCAAGGTCGCGGTGCGGTGCGATAGTGTGTTATCATGTTATCAATTTTACTATCCTAACGAACGCACACATACATTGATGCGTACCATTGATATAGTATAAAGAACTGGATACCCAATCAGCCGCCAAAAATGGCCCCACAAAAGTGATGTCAAAACAGATCATGCATTACTTTTTCGTTTAGTCTTGTTTTAAACGCTCAAATGTGAAGTTGTCAACAATTATGAAATGTGCCGTTAAAATATGTAAAAATAACAATGATAAAACAAGGAAAAAGGATGGAATGTATTTCTTTCGGTTAGTTCTTTGGATAGCATTACATAATTTATGTAATCTGGTGGTAATTTTATGGTTTTGAATAAATTAATTTGTTAGTACCAAAGAAGGGATGTTAAGGAACAAAAATCTAATGAGTCGATGTGAGGTCAATATTTTTTTATATTTTATATGGAATTCATAAGAAATAATATTATGTTTAAATTCAAGATTTCCAAGAAAACCTATGCGACTGCAAAGTGGACTGCTATTTAATTATAGCAAGAGATAGGGGTGATGCAGTTTTAAACAAGGCAAAACGGCACTTGTGTGTTCGGCCCATTTCCCTGTTTCCGACATATACACCACCAATAAGGGCTTATATCGACTAACTGTAAATGCTAAACCTGTCGGAACACAGTGAAAACCATAGGATTTTTTTTATAAAGTATAGGTAGACTTTATAAAAAAAATCCAATCAGTATCTAAATGTCCCCGTGCACCCGCGCTATGAGTAAATGTAGATCTTAAATACACAGTTATTTAATAAGTAGAATTTATTTCAAGGAAATTAGTATTTAAAGACGTATACTTACGAATTAAAAATTTAATTTGTTTGAATTTGAACCACGAATTAATTTTATTTGAGCTCCCGATTAAATTAAATTTGTTTTATTTATTACTTCAATTGGTTTTCCTGTACAGTAATACATATTAAAGTGTACCAAAGTGACTCCATTCGTTAATTATTCTCGTTTGACGTTGTTTGACGTAAATACGTTACGTTTAGTGCCATCGGACTAAATTTTTTAACAGTGTTGGTACTTATGTTTGCAAATTTGACACTTAATGCTTACGACATTAAGCTCTTTTCTGTACGAAACATTTATCTTGACTCAAAATTTACGTAAGCGTTTTTATCATCAATGCAAATGGTGCGAAACGTCATTGGGATCCACATTTCTTGACGTTTTTGTTCTGCTTTGTGTGTCTATTTCTTTTATATTAAGTCAGTGATGCGTACCTATAGAAACAAGTCGTTCTCACATATACACTGAAACGGTTTCCGTGCTAAGGGTGGTATTCTACCTACCCAATTTATTGGTTCAATGTGTATTTGCGTCTCACATTTTGCTTAATGAAAGAGTGAGACGCAATGCACATTGGACCAAGAAATTGGACAGGTGGAATACCACCCTAACACGTGACCGCCCTGTGTTGACTATTATTAGCGTAATTTATGCGATAGAAAATGTACCTATAGGCCTTGGAGGATACAACTAAACGGAGTAGCCATTAACAGGCTTTCCCCTCTGTCGAAAATAGGCGGCCAACGGTCATACACAATGTATGGACTGACGTTTATCTGACATGGCTATTTTTACGTTACGCATACATTTGACGTTCCCCTCCCCCGCAAAAATCGGCAGACTGTTTTGTACAGAAAATTACAGACATGGCGTCTCCGTTTGATTATATCCTCCAAGCTATAGGCAGGCATGGCTCACTCTGCGATTTCGTCGCGTCGCTACAAGTACCTACAAGTACATGCGGCCCACACCAATTTTGGTGTCTAATCATAGTAGTTGCGGTGCGCTACGGAACGGACGCCTGCTCACGCTTGCGCTGCCTAGCGGTCATATCTGTCGTAATAGACGATGTTTGTTAGAGAGTGAACCTTCTGTACCTAGTACTATTATTTATTCTGTACCTATAGGTAAACGTTGTATTTGCACTAAGCTTACCGACTTAATTACTAAATTACCTAATAGGTATCCATTTTTTTTTCTTCAGGTTTTTACATATTCGGAAACATGGACGTATTGCAATCTTCTAGTCGGCTGTGGAGGCAAATCAACGCGAGACTGGTGGAGCAAAACGCTATAGGCGACAAAATAACGCTTAAGTGTGAAACGCATACAACTACTGTTGATGTAAGTATGCTGTCATTCAGTCGGGGGTTTTATTATACTTCGTTTTTTTTAGCATTAGAAATTTGGTAAACAATCTTGATGTGTCTTTTAATTGAGAAACACATTTTAAAAATAAGTTACGGTAAATATGTAACAATTATGAATCTAATACGATCTTTTATAGTCTTCTGCTTTCATAAGTAATAGTTATTGATTTTTAAAAAGTGTTTTTCAATTAAAAGACATGTCAAAATCGCTTACCTTCTTTCAAGTTCTTTCTAATGCTAAAAAAAACGAACGCCTAGCTTCACGGTCCCGGGTTCGAATCCCGGTATGTGCGGTTATCAGGAATATTTGTACCTGAGTTATGGATGTTATTGATGTATTTAAGTATGTATATTTATATATATATATATAAGTGTGTATAATTGTATATCGTCGCCTAGTACCCATAGTACTTTGACTAGCTTAGGGCTAGGACGAATTTGTGTAAAATTGTGGGGGAATTGTCCCCCAAATATTAGTTATTATTTATTCAAATAATTAATTAATTAATATAATAGGGCACAGGTCGTATCGTATACGATATCCGATATCGGATCGGACAATGCGAAAACGCTCTTACCGTCACCAAAAAAAAAGCGTTTCAATATTTTTTTAATAAAAAGACACGTCAAGATTGTTTATCTTTCTAATGCTAAAAAAACGAACTATAGCATTAATGTTCGACATTCTATATGATTACGTGTTTGTGAGAATCAGCGTCACTTCCCCCTCCACCGACCTCGCACCTTGCCAATGTGTGTTTGTGTGTGTCAAATCAGTTACTTTTTAGGGTTCCGTAGCCAAATGGCAAAAAACGGAACCCTTATAGATTCGTCATGTCTGTCTGTCCGTCTGTCTGTCCGTCTGTCTGTCCGTCCGTATGTCACAGCCACTTTTCTCCGAAACTATAAGAACTATACTGTTGAAACTTGGTAAGTAGATGTATTCTGTGAACCGCATTAAGATTTTCACACAAAAATAGAAAAAAAAACAATAAATTTTTGGGGTTCCCCATACTTCGAACTGAAACTCAAAATTTTTTTTTTCATCAAACCCATACGTGTGGGGTATCTATGGATAGGTCTTAAAAAATGATATTGAGGTTCCTAATATCATTTTTTTCTAAACTGAATAGTTTGCGCGAGAGACACTTCCAAAGTGGTAAAATGTGTGTCCCCCCCCCCCGTAACTTCTAAAATAAGAGAATGATAAAACTAAAAAAAATATATGATGTACATTACCATGTAAACTTCCACCGAAAATTGGTTTGAACGAGATCTAGTAAGTAGTTTTTTTTTTATACGTCATAAATCGCCTAAATACGGAACCCTTCATGGGCGAGTCCGACTCGCACTTGGCCGCTTATATTTTTTAGAACTGTCAAAACGATTTGCTAATATGGAATTTATATGAAACATTACATCGTGACGTCACGGTCAACTCACCTACTTTTTATATTTGTGTCCGATTTATTAAATAGAACTTGTGTTTAAAAATAACTTTTTTCTTGTTTTTCTAATAATTATCTGGTGCTTTATTTCATGCATGGTGTGAAATATTTTATTTTAAATGCAGTATAATACCCTATTGCACCTGTGTGGTGACCTCGTGCCCATTACTCAACGTATCATAATGGGTTTTTGTGTAATCGGTGGCTATTAAATCTTTGCTCAATTTCTAATGACTCTCAAGAACTAGTCGAGTCCTCTCAGAGGACTGAACTTGCTTTTAATAATAGCCATTGTACCTATTTATTAGACACGAAGATTACCTAAAGCTATAAAAACAGGCCGTGTATTTAATGATAGTAAATAAGTACTTACTTATATTTATTACAGGTATCCAATGTCTATGACATGAACGATCAAGGCAAGTGTATTTCGTCGTGTAAAAAGGAAAACTCATTAACAATATAATGCATTTTATTCCTAAATCGTGATCGAAATAACAGTATGGTGCTACAAAATAGAAAGGTCCCAACTGACGTTTAGAAGGAATATCGATTTTGTGCAGCTGTAGATAAGACTTTAATTCAAATGGCAGATGGAACCTCTTTTATTTTCTATAATAACTACTGTAATTGTATTAAAAATATAAGCTATCTATGTTCGTTTTATTCGTTCGCCTTTTCTTTCCTTATCTATGCCATCCTATGCATATGAATAATAAAATAAATTATCTGTCCAACGTTAAAAAAAAGGTAGCTACGTAGCTAGCTAAAAATAAGTAGCTAATTACAATTTTAAATAAAGTGAAAAGGTACGTCTCGGTTCAACTATGAGACTAAAAAAGATTTAAAATTAAAATAAGATACAATTAACATTTCAGTGGGTGACTGAACTTTTAATACCGTCAAATTAAACCTTATTCTTCACACATTCAATATTTGTTTTAAGTAATTCATGCAATGAATTCAAGGTGAAAAGTAATTATACAGCTGTATTTACAATACTGCAGTGACGCAACTATATATTATGTAAAAAAAATGTATACTAAGGTAAACGTACGGGTGCTCGATGTGGTCCCAGTACATGTCATCTTGAAACTTAAGTCATTGTCAATAGAGGTGACAGCAGGGTGCCATCTATTGGGCATTAGCATGTCGAGCACTAGTACGTTTACCTTATAAGCTGTAATTTATGTCCCAAATAAAATGACGGTTCGATTTGCAAATCTATTTCTCTTTTTTGTACCGAGGGTCCCCTAACATAAGTATCCACTTTTACTATACACACTATACAATTAGTAGGCAATGATATTATATATTAGATAGGTTATACTCATACTTGAGGAGCATAAAAAATACTTCCATATTTATTTCTGTGCCTACGAAGAAATCTGTTATTTTTGATTAATTTTCTCTTTCCGCTCATCTTTGTCACACTAGTTGTTAAACATAAGGTCGTCTCTTTCTCTTTCGGTGTGCGGGAGCTCGTTAGCAGGTGCACATTTCTCGCTTGTCCAGCCGCGTCTAAAGGCAACTTGTCCAATTTGTCACAAGTTAAGCGCTTCAATTTTGGAACGCCTATAACCTATCTTGAGTTATAAATCATTGTTAGTAGGTATGGCAACTTGGGTACAAGTTGGGGCACCGACCGTACCAATTTTGTGCTAAAATGACAAATTGCCGGAGGCTTTGGGTGTCGGCGGGCCGGATTGGAATGCGTCGCGGGCCGCATTTGGCGGGGGTTTGGAGAGCCCTTCTAATGCATAAAGTAAATCAATCAAGTAGTTTTTTTTTATTTTTTTCGAGTTAGGTTAAGTTATATTAGTTTTATTATATAATTAGTGAATGTAATTGTCATTTTATGTTTATTTGAAATATATATTTTTACAGTACATATGCACTAGTGCGTAAAATAGCACTTTTCGTGCGTATGTCGAAACATTAAAGTGCCATATGTACTGTAAAACGTTGTCCGATACACGTGCGAATAGGTAATTCGCAGCTCGTGTCGATTTAAAACACTCCCTTCGGTCGTGTTTTAATTTATCGCCACTTGTTTCGAATTTCCCCTTTTCCGCACTTGTATCGAAAATAACTATTTCACCACACCAGCTCGGAAAGGCTTACTTTGCACTTCAAAAACCGATAGCAAAGTTGCATTTTATTCACATGTAAGGCAAAGTAATCAAATGCAAATTTTGAGTTATTTTCTTATGTTTGCTGGTAGAATTGGCTTTTAAATGATGATTTTGGTATGATAAATATTTTTGGAATTGATTTGGTTTGATTTTGTTTGATATTTTACATTTAATATTTGCTTCGGGTTGGTGTGGTGAAAATTTTTATGTTTCACTCGGGGGCAAATTTTGTTTAACCTTCGTGCTTTGAAACCCTCGCAACGCTCAAGATACCATTATTCGAACAACTCGCTACGCTCGTGGTTCAATTCTGGAATCTTTCGCTTGCTCGGGTATCTATATTAGCACGAGCGGTTAAACAACAACTTTACCCCCTTGTAAAACAAATAACTATTAATACATTATACAACAACAAAAAAATCTATTAGGTACTTACGACATTTACGACCCGACTTAGCAAAGTCCAAAACCTACTTAGAAACTGCCATGGCGTCCGGCACATAAACGCCATTTTATGCCCTTGTTGTATAATCTACTATTACAGTACATATGTGGCTACTTTTCCGCACTAGTGCGTAAAATATCACCTTTCGTGCGTATGTCGAAACTTTAAAGTGCCATATATGTATACTGTAAAACGTTGTTCGATACACGTGCGAATAGGTAATTCGCAACTCGTGTCGATTAAAAACACTCCCTTCGGTCGTGTTTTAATTTATCGCCACTCGTTTCGAATTTCCTCTTTTTCGCACTTGTATCGAAAATAACTATTGTATAACTATTTTGCATGTTGAAACGATTAAGCAAATACAAGGTCTATAGATATTTGCAATCAAACAATAAAAGCGTGTCACTATAGTCGCCATAATATAATTATATCATCTCAATATTTTATACAGTGGGTCTTGATGGTTACCCTTGATGGTTGCGTATATATCGTGTCATCGTGGCTGTATCATTCTTACATTGTGGACGTGCGACAGTGATGCATGACACGATAGACGATAAGAGCGCAACCATCATATCCCTACATTTTGCCTTGAGGACAAATCTCTCTCCGTGACATTAATTACATTTAAGGACGATAATTTAGTCCGTCAAATTTTTGTTCTAAGTTCCGTTAAATACTTGATGGGCAATGAATCTCAATGTAAGTAAAACGAATTTAACCCCAAAAGTAGCAACTCTGCAGTCTTACAGTATGTGTAATGTCATCTAAATAACACAACGGTCACGTGAAATAGGTATCCATCTCTTTCTTATTCAATTAACAAAAAGAGACAGATGTTTTAAACGAGCAACGACCAAAGCTTAAACTTAACCTGATCACATGATATCACAAAGTAATTAGTCTAAACTAATTCTAATATTCTTCTAAGAAATCTTCAATAGTGTCAACTATAGCTTTTGGATCGTTCAAGTGAATGTGGTGCGTTCCTTCCACCTCGACAAGTCTCACGTCAGCTCGTTCCTTCATTTTCTCAATCACATCCAAGTAATAGTCTACCCTCTCCCATCTCTGTCCAGGCAAAGCCCTTATATTCAGGACTTTGCACCTCACTTTTGAAGCATACTCCAAAGCGGTTTCAATCGACATCATGGCCAGACCAGACACCTTAAGCCTAGGGTCCCTTTTAAAGAGATAACCCCCCTTTTTCACATGCGCCGGAACGGGGCACATGCCTCTCTTCATAAGCGTTTCACTATTTTCTCTAGATATCGATCCTTTGTACGCATCTACAACTATATCGATCATTTCATCGTAACTGTAGCTGGGTATTTTATCGTCATTAAGCTTCTCATATTCCAAAAGTTTGTCTACACTCCATCCCGTAGTTTTGACCATGGAAGATGGTTCTCTAACGGCAGGACTAGCGATGTCTATGCAGATAATCTGTTCAGTTTCCTCGGGGTATGACGCTGCGTACATGAAACTTAAAGCTCCTCCGAGAGAATGTCCCATGAGACTGATCTTCTTCCAGCCGAAATGCTTCACTATCCGCCTTAAGAGGACCAATCCGTCCCAGAAAATATAGTAAATCATACCAGTGGGATAGTGCGAAGAGAGTCCATGGCCTGGTAGATCGATGCAGAGGACTGAAGTGGTGACTGGTAGGAGTGGTATGAGGTTGTCATAGGTTCCTGCGTTGTCCTGCCAGCCGTGTATAGCTATTATTGGCTGTTTGTTCCGCGGACCCCACCAGCGGCCAGCTACGTGCCCCCATGGTACCGGAATCTCGATTTCTTCGACCTTAATGCCTGGTGGAAGATCTGGAACAAGACAAAACAGTCTTTACCTCATTGACTGCCAAAGACCTCAACTGATACGGGCGGCTACAGCCCAATATCCACCTTCGTGCATTCCGATAAGATTCAATTCATGGCGCGTTCGAATTTAAATGTACTTTGTACTTGGAGATGAAGTCCTTCGACATTTGTTACTATAGGTATTACAACAAGGTACAAAGTGCAACTTCAATCTTTTGCGGAATCGAAATACAGCATTCAAGAGTTTGAAGATAACGTTACACTGATTTAAACTTTCACGATTTTTACACATTATTAAATTGTACAACGGGAAGCCATTGAAATCAAAAAACATAGTAATTTCAATCGGGACGAGGGTTTCAAGATCTCATCCACATGGAATCCAGTCATTAGTAAATGTAAACGTAAACGAATATCGACAGTCGATAAATCGAATATCGTTAGTGTTGTGTGTCGACAGAGTGACATCCCTTATCCCTAGTGCGCAAAACGTTCAAGTTGATAAACAAGACCAAGTGCGGGTAGTTCGAAAACCTCGCGCGGTTAGAAGATGCTGATGTCAACTTAAGCCAGTCTTCTCCGAGACCACGGGGACAACGCCGTCCTCGAAACGTCGGAGGTAAGTCTTAAAACATACATACGCGATTAAGTCCCGTTGTACAATTTAATAATGAAGATAACGTTACCAAGTAATGTGTCATTCTATGGAACTTGCTAACTAAGTAAACAAACCGCCATATTGAAACTGTCAAAAAATATGAAAAGTTAGCCGCGTAGCTGAAGACACGGGTTCGATTCCCGGCTCGGCCACCGGTGTGTTTGGTCACATTTTCTTTGGTGTATGATATCTATTGCAGTTTATAATTTAAATATAGTAGTGTCGTAGTACGACTACTTAAAAAAGCGGCCAAGTGCGAGTCGGACTCGCCCATGAAGGGTTCCGTATTTAGGCGATTTATGACGTATAAAAAAAAACTACTTACTAGATCTCGTTCAAACCAATTTTCGGTGGAAGTTTACATGGTAATGTACATCATATATTTTTTTTAGTTTTATCATTCTCTTATTTTAGAAGTTACAGGGGGGGGGGGACATACATTTTACCACTTTGGAAGTGTCTCTCGCGCAAACTATTCAGTTTAGAAAAAAATGATATTAGAAATCTCGATATCATTTTTGAAGACCTATCCATAGATACCCCACACGTATGGGTTTAATGAAAAAATTTTTTTTGAGTTTCAGTTCGAAGTATGGGGAACCCCAAAAATTTATTGTTTTTTTTTTCTATTTTTGTGTGAAAATCTTAATGCGGTTCACAGAATACATCTACTTACCAAGTTTCAACAGTATAGTTCTTATAGTTTCGGAGAAAAGTGGCTATGACATACGGACGGACAGACAGACGGACAGACGGACAGACAGACAGACAGACAGACATGACGAATCTATAAGGGTTCCGTTTTTTGCCATTTGGCTACGGAACCCTAAAAACAAATCAACAAATCAAAATATTCTCATAATATAATTTGATTTGTTCCCTAGTTAGGTAGATAATAGTTAGTTACATACATATTGTTACAACTATAATTTTTTATACACATTTTAGACCTTAGTTCCCTAAGTCCTTATATGATTCCGTATGGGGGCACCTGTATTCCTAAATCCATTCTTCCTTCGCTTTAGGTTCTGTAGATCCCTGCTTTAAAATGGTGACGATATTAAATCGCATCGTTGATAACGCCTAATAAATTACTTATCAACATTGTACAGATAGTGATAACAGATGCGCTTGTACTTGCGCAGTTTGTGATTATTGCAATCATTATATCCACAGAACATAAAGGCCGAGCCACACCGGCTGCGTGTGCAGCACACTGCGTGGCGTGCGCTGCGTGACGTGCGCAGCACCCCTGTCACACCGGGTGACGCGCACGTCACGCAGCGCACGCCACGCAGTGTGCTGCACACGCCACGCAGGTGCACGCTGCAGCTCAGTCATGCGTGCAGTAAAATAAGATACTCCTGCGACAGTACCTACATCATGTTATTATAACTCCCGTTGCAAATGGAAGCAGCTCACCTAATGCCGCCATTGCAATTATTACACATATAACATGCCTGGTTAATACCTAACATCGATTTGTTCCCACAGGCCAAATTAAATTTATATTTATAAGACGTATTTTTTTGTAATCTTTGTGCTATGTTGTAAATATAAATTCGTATTGACAAACGATTTTAATTAGTTTTTCTTTTATCACTGAATCCATATTAAAAACCAGCACGCGCACCGACCGAGTTGTAAATAAATACAAGCGAGCTGCGCGTGTACACGCACAGCACCTATGCAGCACCGAGCTGTGCGTGTCCGAACCTGCTCGGTTCGCCCTCTCATAGGGAACGCAGTTAAACACAACGTCATCACTGCACGCAACGAAGCGACGTTGCCGCTCCGCTGCGTGGACGCATGCACGCAGTACGCAGCCGGTTTGTCTCGTCGGAGCTGCGTTGCGTGCAAGTCACGCGTACGCGCACGTCACGCACACGTCACGCAAGCGGTGTGTCCTCTCTTATGAGTTTTCGTATTCTACAACGCAGCGGGACGCGTACGTGCACGTGCACGTCTACGCATACGCAGCCGGTGTGGCCTGGCTTTTATCGTAGTCGGGGCAACGACACGATTTATTTACATATTATGTGATACCTGCTTATGCTGATAATGTCAACTTAATGTAGGTACCACGTTTAAGCACGATGTAGACTGGCTGGAAATGTTGGCCCGCGCACGCACACGTCACGCAAGCGGTGTGTCGTCTCTCATAAGCAACTGTATATTACAATGCGTACATTCACGTCTACGCACACGCACCAGGTGTGCACACTTGCACAGGCCTCTAACCATAAAAACGCCTAATAAATTACTTATCATCATTGAACAGATATACTATAATACTAAGCCTATTAGATGTTAATATTATCTAAGTCTAAAGTGCAAATTAGGAGTTTGAAGTTTGCCCATAGTGGTGCAATTGATATAGAATGGATTACTTATGATAATAAAGATTTTTTTACAAGGTTGTTCTGTAAGTATCATAAGGGAATAGATAACTAGACCTTACCCAACATTATATAAAATCGAAGGCAAGTTATAATGATTTGGATTTTAAATAACTTTTAGGAAATTTAACATTCCTAAATATGATATTTATTTATTTAACTTGTAGGTGGTGTGACTGTGTGAGTGTGTGATAAGTGACCAGAGGCACATTAAGTCATAGATTGTTAATAATTTAGTATCTCTACATAATAATATGCATTAGGTACATAGTGCCGAGTCTGTCACCTCGCCAATAAAGAAAGGGCCAACCGCAAAAATCGAAAATACCAATTTCGTTATCTGCCTCTCTCTCTACCACTCTCGCCTCTTCGAGCGATAGAGAGCAGGGATGTTGCGGATGCCGATTTTTTGACATCCGCGGATGCGGATGCGGATTTTTAAAGGCTCACATCCGCGGATGCGGATGCGGATGCGGATGTCAAGATAGGTACATAAAAAACGTCAAATATTACATTTTAGTAATTTTTATTTCAAAAAACCGGCCAAGTGCGAGTCGGACTCGCGTTCCAAAGGTTCCGTTCATTAAGTTCCACTCACGCTTGACTGCTAATTTCTAATAGGTTTTTTTGGCTAATGACTAAATTACCTAGCAGTCTAGCACTTACGCCGATGCTAAGACGTTCCTGTACCGACCTGTTCCACATCCGCATCCGCATTATATCCGCATCGATTTTATGCGGATGCGGATGTAAAAAATAATGCGGAAGTTCCGCGGTTGCGGATGCGGATATTCGCAACATCCCTGATAGAGAGGCAGATAACGAAATTTAGTTTTCACCTCAGCAGCTCGAACAAGGGTACTTTGCTACTTAAAAACAGTGAGCAAAATCGCATTTTGTTCACTGAGTGAGACAAAATGAGCAAAATGCGATTTTGCTCACTCAGTGAGCAAAATACGATTTTGCTCACTGTTTTTAAGTGAAAAGTAGGGTTCGAGCTGCTGAGGTGAAAACTTAATTGTTGGTAAACATGAGTGAATAGAGGTAAGTGCTGAAGAAGGAATACATTTTTCGGGTTCTTTAATATGTTCTCACTGCTGAGGTGAAAAGTTTTGTGAACTACACGAGATCAAAGTTATTTACATCTCGTGCGCTTTTGAGTCCCTTACTACGCTCAAGATTCTAAATTAGATTCACTCGCTACGCTCGTGAATCTAGTATAGAATCTTTCGCTTGCACGGGACTCAAAATAAGCACTCGAAGAAATATCAAACTTTGATCTCTTGTTGTACAAATAACTATTTTCGGTTTTTGCGACGACTAGGTCTTCGCGCCTACATTTTTTGAATGTGCCGGCTTTTTTCTACTGAATGAAATTGCTTGATAGACTTGGTACATATTGTCGCTCGGTACATATTGTACAATCGCCATCAGATATATCGGAGCGGCTAAGGCGCTCACAAATATGTGAACACGCCTCTATTGTCAGGGCGTTAGAGTGCATGTTCAGATATTGTGAACACCTTGGCCGCTCCGATATATCTGATGGCGACTGTACATACACATTTTGTTTAGTTTGGGGCTAGGTTGATCTAGCTAAGACTACTCAAATATTTTCAAGAAAAAAATCAAGTTAATAATTGTTAACTAACAATATTAAACAACACGTTCACAATCCATGTTTCAAAAACCTGTTATAATTATCATATACGAGTAGCAACAAAAACTCTGTTCCTAAATAACAAACATGTCTTGAGCTATTGACTCGTACAGTTACAATACAAGTGTTATGTAAAAATCTATTTTATGCAAGCAGCAATACTAATAAACAACATACTTTATTAACATAAATACAATAGTCTACTAATGACTCCATTGAAAATACGAAAGTACATACTAAACAATCAAAAATAATAGGATTTCTTTGTACTTAAAACAATTTAGATTATGTGCAAGATTCTTATACAGAATAATAGAAAAATAATTGAAAATATTTTTTCTATGATTATTTTATGATCATACTATACTAATGCATGGTCTTAGAAAATGGTTACAAATTTACCAAACAACTCATCGATATTAAACTTTCGTGAGACATATTTTAAACTGCCCCTAACAACCCTGCCCGAACATGTCGCCAATATCGACTAAAAATTCAAGTGAGTGAAACATTTGTCGTCTAAACAGTTCAAACTTCAAACAACTCATGTTGTTAACACAGTTAATTTTTCAACAACAAGTTTTTTTTTATAAATCTTAACCATATAAATGTCTCAGGACACACAAAATAGTTTTTACAGTACATATGGGGCTACTTTTCCGCACTAGTGCGTAAAATAGCGCTTTTCGTGCGATGTCGAAACTTTAAAGTGCCATATGTACTGTAAAACGTTGTTCGATACACGTGCGAATAGGTAATTCGCAACTCGTGTCGATTTAAAACACTCCCTTCGGTCGTGTTTTAATTTATCGCCACTCGTTTCGAATTTCCTCTTTTTCGCACTTGTATCGAAAATAACTATTACAGTACATATTTTACAGTACTAGTGCGTAAAATAGCACTTTTCGTGCGTATGTCGAAACTAATTGTTTAAAATTCGAATAGAAATTGTAAAGTTACCTTGCAGACCTCGCATCTAAATATATTTGGTCATGATATTTTGAGTTTTATTCACCAGTACTAGAGTTCACTTTTATTAGCGATTTCATCAAGATGTAGCTTTATTGAATTATATTTGAGTGATATAAAGTTAGAATGTAACTATGAGATCCTCGTATTTGAGCCCGTACAAGATTATAACCTTTTTCATGTAATGTCATTGAGTTTTTCTTTATTGATTTAAATGCCATCTAAATGAGTGGCCATCTAAACCTTACGGTCACGTGATCGCCTTACGCTGTCTCGAGTTTATCATTTTTTTCCCCACCTCAAAAAGTGCCCAGCGCCGCTAAAGAAGTTTTCACTTCAATTAGTTTATTGCACACAAAACAGACAGAACAATACAGAAATTGATGTGACATCGGGTAGGTGCATAGCATGGGTTAAAAAGTACAGAATTTCCAGGGGTCCCCGCACTAGGCTAGACCTGTAGACCGATTGTACATTTGTATGTCATGTGTGACATACAAATGTACAATGTACAACAAAGTATATGTAATTACAAACTTCAGCTCTACGTATTGTGCCTGTCTGTTTTAAGTTTAAATCAGGGACTGAAAAGGTACCATTAAAAACGGTTTTGACCGGTTTTTTAAAGGTACCCGACCGTTAAAATAGCATTACGGTACCGATATCCAAACGGTACCTTTAAATATAAGTATTTTTTATAAGTATCCGACCGTTAAAGTAGCATTCTGGTAACGGTATCAATACTTTAGGTATCCAAACAAGCTTTAGTCCAAACGGTACCGTTACATACAAGTACCTTTACGGATTTTTTTATATGTATCCGACCGTTAAAGAAGCATTCTCGTAACGGTATCAATACTTTAGGTATCCAAACAAGCTTTAGTCCAAACGGTACCGTTACATAAAAGCTGACGTCCAAACGGTACCTTTAAATAAAAGTACCTTATCGCGTTTGATCTGATACCCCAATTAATGTCTGCCGTGCACTTTTTCATAAAAGTCGTCATGGGTGTCGTTTTATAGGTTACAGAGAGTGCCGGTTTCGAAAATGATGACTATTTTGGAATCCAACATGTCTGCCGTGCAGCCCGTGCACTTTGTCATAAAAGTCGTCATGGTGTCGTTTTATAGGTTTCAGGGAGTGCCGGTTTCGAAAATGATGAATATTTTGGAATCCAACATGTCTGCCGTGCACTTTGTCAAAACTCAACAATACGCGTTTTCCCAGAGATAAAACCTAGCTAGATCGATTTTTCACCCCCGAATATGGGAGTTATATAGCAAATTTCATCGAAATCGTTAGAGCCGTTCCCGAGATCCCCGAAATATATATACATATAAATATATAAATAAATAAATAAATATACAAGAATTGCTCGTTTAAATGTACTTAAATAATTATTAGATTTATTATACTGAGCAAGTGCTTTTAAGACAACGAACGACGAACATACATTAATTATGCATTAATTTAACTTTACAAAACATAAGATAATAATTTCAGTGAAATGGTGAATAATTACAAAATCTTACGATTGAATCCTCCCAAAGCAAAGTGATTCCTTTTGAATTTAGCAGAGACCGGCTTACTACAAAGACTGCGAAACACCTTCATCTTGTAAAATAAGCGTCCCAAAGCAAAGTGCATCCTTTTGAATTTAGCAGAGACCGGCTTACTACAAAGACTACGAAACACTGAACATTGAATAATTTTACGGTTTAGACTCACTTGTTTTAAGTCACTCGCGCGACATGTTAGTGCTTGAGAAAGGAGACCTAGGCTCTCCGAAACAAGTCGCGCGAGTGACTTAAAATAAGTGAGTCTAAACCGTAAAATTATTCAATGTTAGTATGTCTCACAACAGTTTAAATTCGACTACGAAACACCTTCATCTTGTAAAATAATCTGCAGCTATTCATGAGCAAAAAAGAAAGAACACGAGAATAAAGCCCAACGCGCAACGTGTCGCGTGACGCAAATTGCAATAATCAATAAAATCATAAAATGATTAAAATTCGCCATTAATCTAGTCGACGACGTCGGTGGACAGCGATTAACAAATCTCCGCTTCGCTGACGACATAGTTTTGTTTTCGCCTTCAGCTACGGAGCTCGGCGTCATGCTACAAGACCTAAGCAGGGCGAGCCTTGAGGTAGGATTAATGATGAACATGTCAAAGACCAAGCTTATGACTAACAGTCCAAAAATAATAGTGGTAGTGGATGGAGAAGAAACGTCATATGTCCAAGAATACATTTACCTGGGCCAAATAGTCTCTTTCCAGGCACGACAGGACAAGGAGGTCGCAAGACGAACCGCAAGTGCCTGGAAGAGCTATTGGTCTATGAAGGAGCAAATGATGGCCTGATGGGAGATTTCCCTATCTCTTTAAAAAGAAAGCTCATGGACATGTGCATTCTTCCCATCCTGACCTACGGAGCACAGACTTGGTCTTTGACAAAAGTTCAGAAATCCACCCTTAAGGTTTGTCAGGGCGCCATGGAGTATTCTCGGCGTGAAGTTGACCGATCGCATCAAAAATACTGTACTACGCTCCAAAACTCAAATAGCGGACGTAGCTGAAACAGCCGCCAAGCTGAAGTGGGACTGGGCGGGACACGTTTGTCGTATGCCTAAGGATTTGTGGGCCAAAATAACAACCAATTGGGTCCCACATCAAACCCGGGGTCGCGGCAAACCTCGACCGCGTTGGCGGGATGACCTCGACGTGACCTCGACGCCATTGACAGGGACTGGTGGGAGACGGGTCAAGACCGGGATACGTGGAAAGGGAGAAGGGAGGCTTTTGCCCAGCAGTGGGACACTCTAGGCTCATATAAATATAAAACTAAAAAAATATCTAGCTATGAAATTCCTACCTAGCTACCTGCTATGAAATTCGCCAAGTCGCCATATTTGATAATTTGATTTGGCACATTTTGTTTTATATACCGTAACAGACGGGCGTACCGGACCGCGATCTTGGTCCGGTTTGAGGCCATTCGATCGTGTGTAGAGTAGATCGCCGTACGTCCGTTAAGGCAAGTTCAGACGGGATAATGTTTCGCCCAATCATCAAGACCTATTCTAGACTTATAATATCTAGTGTCTCGTCTATTAAAATAAGGTCTAATCCACATCTTTCGTTTCTTAGTGACAATTTATACCACCGCATGCGCTGCGATTGCTTTGCTTACCGCAATCCGCATCATGCATTTCGCACTTTCGCATGTTGGATTCCAAAATAGACATCATTTTTGAATTAGGCACTCCCTAAAACCTATAAAACGACACCCATGACGACTTTTATGACAAAGTGCACGGCTGAAATGTTGGATTCCAGAATAGTCATCATTTTCGAAACCGGCACTTCCTGAAACCTATAAAACGACACCCATGACGACTTTTATTACAAAGTGCACGGCAGACATGTTGGATTCCAAAATGGTCATCATTTTCGAATTCGGCACTCCCTAAAACCTATAAAACGACACCCATGACGACTTTTATAACAAAGTGCACGGCAGACATGTTGGATTCCAAAATAGTCATCATTTTCGAAACCGGCACTCCCTGAAACCTATAAAACGACACCCATGACGACTTTTATGACAAAGTGCACGGCAGACATGTTGGATTCCAAAATAGTCATCATTTTCGAAACCGGCACTCCCTGAAACCTATAAAACGACACCCATGACGACTTTTATGACAAAGTGCACGGCAGACATGTTGGATTCCAAAATGGTCATCATTTTCGAAACCGGCACTCCCTAAAATCTATAAAACGACACCCATGACGACTTTTATGACAAAGTGCACGGCAGACATGTTAGATTCCAAAATAGTCATCATTTTCGAAACCGTCACTCCCTGAAACCTATAAAACGACACCCATGACGACTTTTATGACAAAGTGCACGGCAGACATTTTGGATTCCAAATTAGAGAGACAGAGACAGATGGCCTCAATTTGCAAACTTCGATTTTTGCGGTTACAGCCCTGATTTCAAAATTAGAAAAGCGGTTTTTTTCGGTCAGGTACCTTTGGGTACCTCTATCTGAAACGGTCAACCTTAACGGTACCGTTTAAAAAGATACCTATTAAATGTTATTTAATTGGGTACCGTTACTGTTGGATACCTTTTCAATTGATACCTTAATTTTAGGTTACCGTTCTTTTGCCGCTTCAATACCTATTCAATTGATAGCTTTATTTTAGCTACCGTTCTTTTGCCATTTTATTCGGGTACTGTTATTGTTGGGTACCTATTCAATTGATACCTTTATTTTAGGTTACCGGTCTTTTGCGGATTTTCAGTCCCTGGTTTAATAGTATTAATCTATTTTTTGTTTAGATTAGTGGCCTTGAATGTTTGCCTATACTCGTGACTCTAACTAGTTAAGAAAACAATGAAGTTTTAGTATTTTTTGCCACGAAAGTAATCATTCAATCATGAATACATCTTTTGAGTTAAGTACATATACAATTATACAAAGGTATTACAGATAAAACAAAAGTAAGATGTGAAAGAAAATCGTTAGTCATCTTTATTGCAAGCACATGATTAGCGTGACATTATCTTGTACGCGAGATCAACTACACATCCCTATTTAATTAATTCAATTTGACAAAGGCGGGTAGTCTATCACGGGCGAGATACTGTCGCACCCCTCCTGTGCTAGGCCTACTGGTGCAACAGTGCCCATAACATGAAGAAAATTAAAAAAAAACTTGTAGTAACAAAAAAGTGTGATGTTCTAATATTAACAGATAGATTGGTTTAGGGATTTTAAGTGTAATTACCCACTACTGCTATTCTGTACGGTTACAGATATAGTTCGTTTTTTTAGCATTAGAAATAAGGTAAACAATCTTGATGTGTCTTTTAATTGAAAAACACATTTTAATAATAAGTTACCGCAAATATGTAACAATTATGAATCTAATACGATCATTTATATTCTTCTGCTTTCATAAGTAATAGTTTTTGATTTTTAAAAAGCGTTTTTCAATTAAAAGACATATCAAGATCGCTTACCTTGTTGCAAGGTCTTTCTAATGCTAAAAAAGATGAACTATAGATAAGCCACAAAGTTTGGTTTTAAATTGCTTGTAATTTTTGCAATCATATTGAAAAGGTCTTAGTTTAGAGATTGTATTAAATTTTCATAAAAAGATCCACTGAGAAATGAGAAAATTAAGCATTTGTATTAAAAACAAGCATCTACATAGTTAAAATAGACGAAACAACAAAACTATTATATAAACAGAATCAATTTGTTAGGGAAACAAATTTAAAAAAAAAACCGTATTAAGTATATTAATATTTACCTTCCACGATTTTATGCCCGTTAACTTTTCCTTCAGCCATTTAGAGAACTTTATAGACACACTAATTCAACATAAACACAGTTTCACCACAGGTCAAAGTGCAGTTTTATGGAAAACGCTAATTTATTCCATTTCCTTGCAAGCGAAGGTGACCGCCGCGCGAGAAAGGTTACGGAACTAACCCCGTTCGGCGGATGAGTAATTAACTAATATAATAGTGTGTGCGCGTCACACGTCGGCGAAGTAATGCAACGATAATATGGCAAATTTATCGATTTCCTATCCCATTATCACGCCTCGAGCAAGTGAAGTAACCATGCATGACAGACGAACGGGCGCCTAGTGTCACTCACGTCACGACACGATTCTGTCAGTGTCACATCTATGTCACATATGTGTCACATCACTCACCTCTGTTTGAGGTACCGTTTTAACTGTGCTCTGTGTATGAAATCGGAATAATATCCGATTAGGCGTTTTTGCAGGTTCATCTTTCATTATTAGCCAGACGAGCATAGATGGTAAGATTCTATAGACGTGCGCGAGCGTCCATGAGGGACAAAACATACGCAATGCGACACTGATTGGTCGAATTAATTTGTTGCCCACCATAATACATACTAAATTTACGGTGGGGAATAAAAAAAACAACGGGTTGCACTCCGAGAGTGCCGGCAGAAGTGAAAACTTAATAACAGTTTTTCGATCGGTCACGTGTCCGTCTGTCGCGAGTTTAACATTTTTTCCCCACCTCAAAAAGTGCACAGCGCCGCTAAAGAAGTTTTCACTTCAAAAATGTGAGACTGTGACAAGGACAAACAATAATAGCGCTTTCGCTGCTACTCCTACTAAAAGATACATAAGACTATCCCGTTCGGTCATTTCCCCCCAACCCTCATGCCTCATGCCTGATCCAGTTTAATTTTTATAGCAATCCCTGACTGTACTTTTCTTTCATACACATCTAGACAATTCTAGCAAACACAATTAGGTTGCGTCGATTTATTACAGAGTTCCTATGGCCACCACCCATGCCATGTCCATCATCAGATCAGTTCGATTGTAACATAACCCACCACCACCCAGTTATAGCCTGACCAGTAATATATGATAATTGTCAAGAGGGCGCTGTTATTCTCATGTATAGGGTGACAATTCAGTGTAGTATGAAATAATTAGTTCCAGTGAAATTCCGCAACATGGCGCACCCTCAATAGATCCTGGTTCACCTATACCAACTCGCATAGAGTTAGACCAAGAAAAGTCTGCAGCGATTTTGATAGCCCACGCAGTGAAAGTGTTATTTACACGTCATAAATTCATAGAAGTTTGACGTTTAAAATGACACTTGTACTGCGTGGACTATCAAAATCGCTGCAGACCTTTCTCGGTCTGACTATATATGTATGAGAAGTAATGGGAAGTGGCTCTAATCTATAGCTGGTCAACCAAATCTTGTCAGTAAAAAAGGCGCGAAATTCATATTTTCTATGGGACGATATCCCTTCGCGCCTACATTTTTCAAATTTGCCACCTTTTTCTGTCAGGATCTGGTTGACCAAGTATAGCTTGCAACATTTGAAAACCATAGAAGTTAGGATCCTATACATAGAAGGTAGCATCCTATAGAAGTGGTCTACGCGTGCCTCCGTGAGGGACAAAACATATAAATTCGACCAATCATAGCGTCGCATTGCGCCGCTATGATTGGTCGAATTTATTTGTTATGGTGGGCAACAAATGAATTCTACCAATCACGGTGGTCAATTTACGGTGGGGAATAAAACAAGATGTGAGACTGTGGCAAGGACAAACAATAATAGCGCTTTCGCTGCTACTCCTACTGAAAGATACATAAGACTATCCCGTTCTGTCAGTTATCCCCACCACTCATGCCCAATCCAGTTATACTAGATTCATGATCCTATAGAAGTGGTATACGCGTGTATCCGTGAGGAACAAAACATGGGCAATGCGACACTATGATTGGTCGAATTTATTTGTTGCCCAGATAAAATAACCCATACCCCATACTAATTTACGGCGGAGAATAAAAAAAATGTGAGACTGTGACAAGGACAAACAAAAATAGCGCTTTCGCTGCTACTCCTACTGAAAGATACATAAGACTATCCCGTTCGCTCATTTCCCCCACCCATCATGCCTTATCCAGTTAAAATACTAGGTTCATGTTGAAAACAAATAAAACGAATGTTAAATAGAAATCTGTTTATTTCTAATTGATAGCTTATTCACCTTTCCTTACAGCTATTTAGAAATAAGACATGAATTAGGTACCTACATTACGAAAATTCTAATTAAAACTATTAAACAATTTTGAAATCTAATTCGTACATGGGGCATAGTAAAAAAAGGCTAACACTAATACTTTCTCTAATACATTTCAAAATGTTTTTAAAATTTTCACGAAATGTACGGCCCGTTTGACAAATAATATATGCATCCTGAGGCAGTTTTAGATATAATTTAGGATCCTTTTTAATAATTGTAACATTGACGTATAATATCTAAGGACGGGCTAATGGGGCACTAAAAAAATGGTACTGATAGTTCAGCGGTGTTACTTACGAATTCCAGCCAATCGTGCAATCTAACGCAACTAGTTGTGACCAATAGCGCGCGTAATGCGAACTCGTCAACCAATCGCGCCGTGATGCGAACTCATCAACCAATCGTGTTGTAGCGATTTCACACCGCTGTACGCTGTCATGCCTCATTATTATTGACCGTAAAGCCAGTCCCTAGATATCTATGTCAATGAATTGCAATTAATGCCCGCAGTACGTGCTCAAATACACAATAGCTATTTGTTTACAATCAAGCACACAATACAATACTTTCTTAACCCTTCAAACGCTGTACGTCAATGAATAAACGATCGCTATATAACAAACTCTTGTATTATTTAGGTTTCTAGATTGGATTGTTAGCAAGCTGAACTCTTAGTGTAAGGCCTGAGTGGACGCTCGAGTTGGGCGTGCAGCGGGGCGGGGCGTGCGGCGTGCATGTTAAACAAATGCAAGCGTATAGGAGCGGCCTTAGTGCACGCTGCTCACATCACGCGTGAGCCCACAGCCACGCTGCACGCGCCGCCGAACGCTCCGCTTCGAGCGTCCACTCAGGCCTTACACTTAGTGTTGACCACTTTACTAAATAGTATCCAAAAAATTAATAACGATAAAGTACGTATCAGCGATTTATATATGACCAATAATCATTGATCACATCAGTTTACATGTTTATTATGCTATTTAGACAACTACGTGGACATCTGTCACTACTCGAAACAACTAGTCTCAGTTTTGAATTGATACTTGATCTTAACCTCGTAAAGCCCAATGTGCATTACAGTGTACACTCCGTTTCAAAGAGAAGAGAATCCGTTTCGTTTAGATCCTTTCATACCAATGAAGTAACATTTCTTTCGTTTCATTGCTTTCCCAAAAAAACGAAATTCATTCCAATTTACTATACGAGGTTGAAATTTAAAAAAAAAAATTATGGTGGGCCTTACGAGGATACGAGCTTTTTTAAGTAAGCATATACTTCCAATAATTTTAGTGTAGTTGCCAACAAACAACCCTAAAACATTTTATTTATTCTACTGGAGAAATCATACATTTGTATAACTATTATTTTAGCACTGCAGTAACCCCTTATTTGATACTGATTAAGAAATAAAGATTGTAATATTTGTAATTCCAAGCCTTAAAGAAAGACTAGCCAAAAATACAAAAATAGTAAAAAAATATGTGCATTCTAATGCACATGACCAAATAAAGGGTTAACAGATTTGCCATAAGTGTATATTATTATAACATGTATGTATATAACATATATGTATGAACATTTTGCCACTTACACATATTGTTGGATGATAATTAAACAGAATGCACTAATTACTTACACAATATTATCAGAATAATTCGTATAACTATCATCGAAATAAAATGTCAAAAAATAGGAAATTAATATCGCAATTTAGGAAAAGTATGGTAAAACCTATTGAGTACCTATAGTTCTATGCTCAATCAGTTTTCAATTAAATTTTAATTAGATACTTTATAAATCATATTCATATAATAATGGAAATTCAAACAAACCAATATTCATCATCGATTTGAAAATACAACTCCGTTATAGAAAAAAAAAGGCACAGCCCTTAGCAACCTTTATGAACAAAAATATATAATTTTAATAAAAAAAACGTCTTTCGAAATACGTGGAAGTTGTGAACTTAATACACCCTGGCTCAACCACACATCTAGGGCTGCAAAACTAATTAATGTTTCACGCTTCAGACAGTAAATGTGTTCCATGCAGGGCTCGGAAACCGTTTTATTTATCAAACCGGTTACGTTCATTCACTCGGGAACGAAAAGGATTTCGTTTCCGTTTGCGGTTACCGGTTAAAGAACTATTGAGATACTGAATTATGTCAAATTCGTTCGCCTTCCGTTTTTTTGGGACGAAATTAACCGGTTAAATTGAAAATATCGAAGCGAGATAGATAGAATAAGTATTCCTATCTCTTTCACGTATGTCAACGAGTTTAACCGAGTCTCCGAAAGCCAAGGGTAACCGGTATTATATCGTTCCTAGCGAACCATAAAATTCCGTTCCCTCTTCTTACCGGTTAGGAGAAAGAACGTAATTTTTTAGTTCGCGCTCCATCAATTAACCGGTATTTAATGAACGAAATAATATAACGGTTTTGGAACGATATTAATAGATTTTTCAATACCGGTTCCGAGCCCTGGTTCCCTGATCCAAGTTTGATACCGAACACTAAAGGAAAGAAATTCAGTCTGAGGAGTAGGGTTCATTTAGACAGCCCGAGAACTCGCATGCAAGTTTAGTTACATTGCCGACTATTGAGGGTAGGGGTAGGGATCAAATATGTTCGTATTTGTCATGCTATTTCAGTCAGTCTCAGTACAAGGTTGACTGAAGTAGCATAAAGTAGTCTCCGCGAAAATACGATGGTAAAATTGGTAAAAGATTATGCACAATGTAATGAAACACGCATGCGAGTACTCGCACTGTAATGAGCCCTTATTTATTGCCCTGACCATTGGTCCAGTTAACAATTCACGAAAATAATCCATCAGACATTTACACCAAGATCTTGAATAATTCAAGTTTTTGGCAGGCAATTATAGTTTTCCTTAAGAATAACGCATACATTTTACGTGGCTAATTATACATTTACTGCCCTCAAAAAACATCACTGCCAGGGTGAAAAATTGTTTTCCACAATAGTTTTTTTAAATTTTGAGATTGCACATTAAGAGAAGCACACTTTCTTCACCTCGGACTTTCCCTTGTTGTTTCTCGATACCTCATAGTAGTGGGACACCTGGTCGATATGTCCCAGCGAGTCGATAAACTCCTTGTCGTGCGTGATAATGATAAACATGAAGTTCTTCTGGCCCATTCGCTCTTGGACTATTTCGTTGAGCGCCATGCACAGGTATTTTATGTTTTCCTGGTCCAGGTTTGTAGTTGGCTCGTCTAGTGCTAGGACGCCGAACCTGAGAATAGAAAGTTAGAAGTAAATAATAGAGTAAAAGGCTTGAAGATTCGACTCGGAGGTGTAATCTAAAAAAAAACGGTTAAGTGCGAGTCGGACTCGCGTTCCAAGGGTACATTACATAATTTACGTTTATGTGAAATGTGAGTGAAATGTCTTTACAAAACCCGCATGGGTCGGATCAAAAACGAAGTAATTAAGACCGAGTTAGGCTTGACATTTCTAATAGGTTTCTGTCATCTATACTATAGGTAAAGAACTATTTTGTGTATTTTGTTCAAAATTGTAGACCCAATAGTTTCGGAGATACTAGAACGGAGAACCTGGTGCTGAAGGGTACGCTAAGCTTTTGAGGTAGGGAGTCCTAAAAACCATTCATATACCCTCAAAAATTAGGCATGATTTTGCAAAAATATTACGGAGCAAAAGTATGGGAAAAGAACAGCAGGAAAACCCAAAACGAGATGGTCAAAAGACATTATAGACATAGCCGGTGAAAATTGGGCAATTAAGGCCAAAGACCGAGATAAATGGAAAAACATGGAGGAGGCCTATACCCGACAGGGGTCCTTAATATAAAATATATATAATGTAATTAAATATATTTAAATTAGAGATTAACACATTTAAGGGATAAAAAAGGCTTTAATAATAATAATAAATTGACATTGCAATCCCAAACACACATAATCTTCAAAGTACAATAGCAGAAAAGTTAACTAAATATATTGACCTTAAGGATGAAATAGCCAGGATGTGGAAACTCAGAACCGTTACCATAGTTCCTATCGTTTTGTCCACTACAGGTGTTATCCCACAACAGCTACATGCCTCCATAAAAACCCTGTCTTTGCCGCCGTCTTCATATGTAGTAATGCAAAAAGCAGTCATTTTGAACACATGCCGAATAGTTAGGAAATTTCTTCAGAATGATCTACAGCTCCCTAATACACAGAATCAACGTCCATCTGTCACATAAACTCTACCCGGATCAAACCAAACCCAAAACGACCAACACCTAGAAGATTAATATGAGATGCACTTGGCTTTGGCCCGTGCATCCCATTACACCAGTATTTTATGAAATGCTGAGAAAATAAAAGAAATAAGAAAAATAATAATAATAATGCCTGCTGAAACCGGTTTATGGGTATCTATTTATGTACCCATGAATGGGTTCCAGCAGGCGTTCTACATGACATCAAAGCTCTCCAAACGGCCTCTACGTGTTGGATCTATATCCCCACGCACGCCTTATAAATGACCGGGCTTAAAAAACCCGAGAGTTTGTAGCGGAGATACAAATAATAATAATAATAAGCCCGCAGGGCAGCTTGTGGCGAGCTATTGGGGAGTAACGACCCCACGGACCCGAGTGCTCCAGAGAGTCGGTCAGGGTCTCCATCTCCGGCGTGTCTTCGTCGGTCGGAGTGGAACCCCAAGGGGACCCGCAGGACTCTCGGCTCTGGCTTGCCTTCATTGGCCGTACAGAGAGGAGTCGTTAGAGCTATATGCTCCAGGGGTGGAAGTGAAATTTGCGTAAGCGCGAGTTGGCACAGTGGCTGTTTAAGTCACTGGGTAGAAAGCGGTGTACACCTCTCGACACCCCTGAGCCGCTCACACCGATGTTGCCCCTGGTCGTCTTCGCGACGGCAGTTTCAGGGGCCCATCTAGTGCGCGGCAAGTCACCACCTGCCTCGATAACTTGTGTAAACCTTGTTATGGCAGGTGCCCGTAAGTCTTTGCAATAGCCCAGTCTCATAGTCCAACCAAACTTCAATCCATAGACCGGTATTCTGTTCACTTTTTTCTACAATAGTCCCAATGCCTGCTGAGACCGGTTCATGGGTGTCTATTGTTGCACCTGTAAACGGGTCCCAGCAGGCGTTCTACATGACATTAAAACTCTCCAAAGGGCCTCTACGTGTTGGATCTATATCCCCACGCAAGCCTATCAAAAGACCGGGATTTATAGGCCCGTGATCCCAAAAAAGGAGATACAAATAATAATAATAATAATGCCTGCTGAAACCGGTTTATGGGTATCTATTTATGTACCCATGAATGGGTTCCAGCAGGCGTTCTAGCAGGCATACGATCTATATCCCCACGCACGCCTTATAAATGACCGGGCTTAAAAACCCGAGAGTTTGTAACGGAGATACAAATAATAATAATGAACGGGTTCCAGCAGGCGTTCTACATGACATCAAATCTCTCCAAGGGGCCTCTACGTGTTGGATCTATATCCCCACGCAAGCCTATCAAAAGACCGGGATTTATAGGCCCGTGATCCCAAAAAAGGAGATACAAATAATAAGTGTTTTTGTATTTTATTTTTATATCCATATTGTAAAAAACCAACCTAAGAAGAGAAATAAATAAAAGAATAAAATAATAATAATAATAATTACGGAGCAAGTGAGAAAAATATGACTAACCTGGTGCTGAAGGTTTCCGCCAGCGCCAGGCGGATGATGAGGCATGCGAGCAGCTTCTGTCCCGCCGAGCAGCGCCCGCGCATGTCGATCTCCACGCCGTTCTTGCACTGCACCACTCTGCAACCACGTTCCATAAGGTTCAAATTGGGGATTCGACCACAAAACAGATACAGTACAGAAATCAATCTACATACAAAGTGCACTCGAGCAACGTACACATAGACACTGCTCACAGACACGATATCTCGGACCGGTTGGGACCAGTGCGAGCGCGAGTGTCAACCGCTTGAGACACGCGTCTGTGAACTTTTTTGTGCAATAATGGAGAAACAAAAAAAAAGTTATTATAACTGTTCAGTGGACGGTTGTTTAAATTCAACATTAAATGGTGAATTGTCGTTTTTTAAGCTACCAGTGGTTTCAGAGAGGTAAGTAGGTATCTGCTTGTATTTAGATGGTTCGTTTTAACGTTAAACAGAACAGTTAGGTAGGTAGGTAAGCACCCCGCCCCGGCCACTACTAGATACGAGTGCCACTACCACGATAGTTTTTTGTGCATAAATCATAGTTGACAACCCTAGAGCGACCGCCGAGAGTAGGTATGAAAAGTGAAGTGCATACATGTGATTGACTTCTGTACTGTATTTATTTTGTGATTCGACCGACTAATAGTACATTATTGTCGAGGTTCGGAAGTAGCTACTTGCTGGCTGAGGATTCGTTTTAAACGGACGACCTTGGGAGTCCGTTTAATTGAATCCGAAGCCAGCAAGTAGCCTTCCAGCCGAGTCATATATAGTGCTTTTCTCAAAAATGGTGCAAGAAATAGAAATTATTTACCGGAGCAACGGTCTAATTATCACTGGAAAAAGTAAAACAATTAAAAATATTTTCTTTGCCGCCTTAAAAAAAAAGAAGTGTATTTTTCTGCTGAAAATACGCCAACCTATTTGTGACACCTAAATAGTCGCGGTACCAACATTATAATAATAAGTGTTGATCATCTGTTTGGCTGTTTAATTGGACCTACACCTTCATCGGATATGGCCATTTCAACTTTTAAAAAGTTTGGAACTCGTTAAATAATGGAATTTGTATGCAACATTGCAGTCCCGAAATCGAGACTGCAATGTTTTTAACTTTTTAATTTTTTGACTGACCATAAACTACGCACTTCGCGACCAATTTTTTAACCGGCAACGTCGACTTTGCCGTCCATTTTTGAGAAAAGTCTATTTTTTTATTCGGTAGACGACATTTCATAGTATGAAATGACACATGATGTTCATACTATGAAATGTCATTTTAGTCTACCAAATAAAAAAATAGACTTTAGTCGAATTAATTACTTTTAACGAAATGTCACTTTCCTACAATAATAGGGATGATGACACATGTTGAATTTTATAACAAAATCTAGTAAAATAGATAGCAAACGAGCAATTTATCACAATAATGTGGATATTAAAATAATATACGCAAATAATACAAAAATACAGGACCTGAAAGTTTCAAAATTTAAGTTTTTTTTTTACTTCCAAAAAGGAAATAAGTAAGGATACCATTCGATTCGTTACATTTTATCCAAAAAAAGATTGTATAGCAACTATATAGATTAACGCAATATTTCACCGACAAAAACGCAATTTTCTTGTTTTGTCCATACTTCAAGATGGACTCTCAGTGACCTTGACGTCACGTTCACTTATACTTTTGTCAAGGGCGTTTCGCGAGTGAAGTGCGACTTTCGGCCTTTGACTCTATCTGCCTTTTGAATGAAGCAATAGCTTTAATGCAATGAGTCCCATATAGACGTTTGATCCCAAAAACAAACCTGATCGATTGATACCATAAATGAAAATTTGTCATCTAGCCTATTATAGAAGTATGTATAATAGATCACCCTATAAGACAACTCAGTCTCCACGCAATTGATATTGTTAATTTCGCATATTAATGCATTGTATTTGTATTGTATACCTACTTTACAATACTTTTGCATCAAAAGACAATATTACTGCTAATATTTAATCGTTAAAATTGGTTCTGCATTCGTTTTCTTTGCCATAAAGAGATGCAGCATAAATAATTGAACAAATAACAGACTCAAAATTACCTGTAGTTATATTTGTACCGGTCCGCGTCGTCCGTTAAGCCGCCATCAGTCTTTATCTCGATATAGTCTATGTCGTTTCCTCTGTAGATCTTCCTCCACATTTCTCTAAAAAAAAAAAACTTTTAATATATAACTTTTTATATAGTTTTTAGGTTTTTACTTTTTTAGGCGGTCTTATCGCTTTTTAGCGATAAGACCGCCTGTTGTTTACCTCTGTTTGTATTTTTGTTTTATTTGTATTGTCTTATTTTATTGAGGTGTGCAATAAAGAGTAATTGTATTGTATTGTATGACTGATAAAAACACAATCGCTTATAGCTTATCATAGTGAACTCACAATGGTTTTAAGCGCCATAGACACTATATGCATATCCCAATATTCGCATTTAGAAAAAAATCCTAAAACTGGATCCACAGAAAATAGTATATTACGATACAAGTGCGAAAAGTAGGAAATTCGCAACGAGTGGCGATAAATTGCGAGTTGCGCATTACTTTTTCGCACGTGTATTGTACGTTTTACAGTACATATGGCCCTTTAAATTTTCGACATACGAACGTAGTGCTAGTTACCGCACTAGGACGGTAAATTAGCACCATATGTACTGTAAAAACTATTTAATCATAGAATCTGGTCACAAAATTTCACGAGAATCGGTTAAGAAATGCGACCTGTAGAGGAGAACATCCGGACATACGAAAGCAAAATGGGCGAATTAACCTTTTGGACGCCAATGACCGATATATCCGCACCGTAGGTTCAACGCCAAAGACCGATTAATCGGTCACAGACCACAGAGCAACATAGACCTACATACATATGCATAAAGTTTAATTTCAGTTTTGACACTTCGGTGAGTGGCGTCAGCGTGACAGCTTTTGTCAACACGGCGTCGAAAAGGTTAAAACGGAGACCTTCGCTAACGCTTCGGTCAATAAAAACCTGCAGATATAACCTCATACCTTACAATAAGGTTGATATTCTTCATCTTTTCCTTGTGGAATTCTAGTAAGCACTTCTCCAGCGCCATATAGTAATCTTTGATGTCCTTGCTGATGGCCTTGGTCACCGTGAGCTGGTAGTATTTCTCCTTGTAGGTCTTTTCTATGCCTTCGTCTATCATGTTTTGTAAGTCTTGCTTGCACTGTTTCAGTCTGTCCTGTAAAAAGATAAAGATATATATTGAAACAACTAAGTATAATGAATATAATGATATAATCTTTTACAGTACATATGGGGCTACTTTTCCGCACTAGTGCGTAAAATAGCACTTTTCGTGCGTATGTCGAAACTTTAAAGTGCCATATGTACTGTAAAACGTTGTTTGATACACGTGCGAATAGGTAATTCGCAACTCGTGTCGATTTAAAACACTCCCTTCGGTCGTGTTTTAATTTATCGCCACTCGTTTCGAATTTCCTCTTTTTCGCACTTGTATCGAAAATAACTATTTCTACTCCCGTACTTTTATTTGTCATTTAAAGGGTCGTGCACACACCTTTAAAACCCCACCTTATAGTTGTCAAGACAAGTCTTTAGTCTATTCCCCAAAAAAGAATTTGTGCTTACACGAAGTATCTTTTTGGCGATTTTACGATACTTCGTGTAATGACCGCTTAAAAAATATTGAATGAAATACAGCGTTGCCAACCTTATTTTTAATGTCATCTCTGACAAATAAGTGAACCATAAACATGTATTTTTTTTAATTTCATTCATTCTTTTCCCGCCCGTACCCTCCATTTTTGCTACTTCAAGAATTAAAAATATTTGTTAAATTTACAATTTTATTTCAAAGTGCTTGGTCGTAGAAAAAGTATTGTATGCAACGTTGTTTAACTGAGTCAAAAAATACTCGTGGCGTCTTTATTAACAATTTTCGGCTTCGCCTCAAATTGTTACTCACGCCACTCGCCTTTTTTGACCCCTCTTAAACAACGGTTGCATAAAATACTATTAGTTTGTATGTATAAGATGGTTTATAAATAATTTAATTAAGTTTAGTATAGATGAAATTATTGGACATTTTATATTATAAGAACTTGTTTTGTGTACTACAATCTTGCGAATGAATAAATAATTTAATGATTTAACCGTAAATTCATTGTTACAAATATCACACGATTGGGTGATCTGTATTACTTAAATATTGACTTACATCGAAACCACGTCTCAAGCACACACTAACGTTGAAATATGTACTTCAAATATATACTTGTAAGTCTTTGTAATATTACTATAATAATTTATTTCGGTTGACTAATGCAGCAATACTAGACATTTGTCATCTGTAATATATTGAATGATCTAAACGACGAACGACGAAATTTGGCAGGAACGCAATTGATAGATTGACATAAATGGAATCAACTAATCTACGAAACCCCGCTTCGCGGAGCTTCTATTTCTCTTGGGGTGGTATCCCACCTGTCCAATATGCATTGCGTCTCACTCTCTCACTAAGCAAAGAGACGCAAATACACATTGGACAAAGAAATTGGACAGGGGGAATACCACCCTAAGGAACATATTAGGGGTCATCCATTAATTACGTCACACGAATTTCTAGGTTTTTTGACCCCTCCTTGTCACACTTGGTCACATTTGGCAAACCCCTCCCCCCTAGTGTGACGTCACATTTTTTCTACGAAACCGCCAAATCGAATTAAGTAAGTACCTAAGTATTATTAATATTTTATCAAAATATTTTTGACGATATAAATATTAGTAATTTTATAACCCAAAACTGCTTAGGAAAGAAAATTAAACGAATAAAAACGATTATCGTTTTAAAAACTTGTTATTTAAATGTACAGCGAATAAAATAATTTAAATAAATTTTCGGTTACTGATGAAGTTAAAGTGACGTCACAAACTTTGTGTCTCCCCCCTCCCCCATGTCACAATAAGTCACATTTTCTTGACCCCCTCCCTCCCCCTAAACGTGTGATGTCCCCTTAACACAATGTAACTGACGAACCTATCTCAGTAAATCATACTACAAATATGTAGTAAGTATACTTACTTTATGCGCACTCAATTTTCCTCTATTCTGTTCCTTTTCCTTGCTAATCTGCTTCTCCTTGGCTCCAAGAGCGCTTTTTTCCTTCAGCAGGTCCATGTTGAAACCGTTGGTCTTCTCCGCTATCTCGGAGATCTCTTTCTCGCAATTTCCTATCTCTGTCTGGATGCCGCGGAGTTTCAGGTTGTCGGCCAAGTCTCGCTGGTTGAGCTGGAAAAAAAAAAAAGAAACTTTATAATATACAGGGTGGATTTTCTTTTTGGGTCAGTGAGGGCAGCTACCAGATCCCGTGCTGCTACGAGAAAACGGTCTTAAAAGACCTTCCCTCGATTTCAAATTAATGAAGATTGGCTTTTACAGATTTTCGAAAAAACATACGAGAAAAAGGGTATTTTTGACAAACTTTTTTTTTGATGCCAATCGATCCCATTCCTATTGAGGATCAAAAGCTTGTATGGAACCAAAAAAAAATTCCGGCTAGAAAAGCCACAAATCGAGGAAAACTTTTCCCATACAATTTGTATGAAAATGAAAACTTATTTTTCACATGCTATTTTTGTATGCCAATCGATTCCATTCCTATCCAGTATTAATAGTTTCTTTGGGGTCAACTTACGGTAATGTACTAAAAAGCCACAGATTAAATAAAACTTTTTTCATACATTTACTATGGAGAAAACGTGAAATGTTATTTTCAATTTTCTATCTCGCCCATCAGTCATACAGTACATATTTACATAATACACCTAATAATACAGTCAGTAGCAGAAGTTGCTAATTGATCTTGCTTGACGCGACTTTATGGTAACCTTTTCGACGCCGTGTCAAACACAAACGATGTCGGACGCCACGTCAGCGTCACCGAAGTGTAAAAACTGAAATTGAACTTTATGCATGTGCACGTAGGTCTATGTTCCTCTGTGGTATGTGACCGATTAATCCGTCTTTGGCGTTGGACCTGCGGTGCTGATATATCCGTCATTGCCGTCCAAAAGGTTAAGCGAACCAGAGCGCGACAAGGTAATTTTGAACACCTCGCCCGCTTAGCAACTTTTGCTGCTGACTGTACATAGAAAAAATAATTCGTTTATTGTATGTTTTAGCGACCCTACGTAGAGAAATACCGTTGTACTGCGTCACAGAATAAATAATAGTACTAGGTACAGAAGATTCACTCTCTAACAAAAGGCGTCTATTACGACAGATAAGACCGATAGGTGGCGCAAACGCGAGCAAGTGTCCGTTCCGTAGCGGTGCGCGGCATAGTAGTCTATGACTAGACACCAAAATTGGTGTGGGCCGCATGTACTTGTTCTGTATTCTCTCTGTGTTATGTATGTACTGTGTTACTACTACTACTTGTAGCAACGCGACGAAATCGCGGAGTCACGCCTGACTGCGTCTTTAGAAGATGGCAAATGTGTCTCCAGCCCCACTAAGCTAGGGAACACGATAATTATATCCACAAAGGACTATGCGTCAAAATGGTCCCAAAACCAACAGAGTTGAGAGTTAGGTCATTAGATAGCTATTTCTCTGTACTTCGTTTAGTTCTATGGGCACCAAGCGGAATTCCATCGCAGAACTGAGATATTGGTATTTTAGTCAAAATTATCCTTATTACCTAGGCAATAGAGTCCACCGCCGGGCGAGCGCGGTAAATCATTCGGTGTGTTCGCCCCCGTGCGCGAATATCTACCCTGCAGCAATTAATTTACTTACTTGGACTCTATTGCCTAGGTAATAAGGGTGACGACATTTTGGCTAAAATACCAATATCTCAGTTCTGCAATGGAATTCCGCTTGGTGCCCATAGAACAAAATGAAGTACATAGAAATACCTATCTAATGACCTTACTCTCATTTCTCTTGGCGTTGGGTCCAGGCATAGAGAAAAAAATACATAGAGTGCTCACTCCATACATCAGTTTTAGTACCAAAAAGACTATTAGCATCTAGCATCGAGTAGCGGAACTATCAGTACTGCTACTTGACAATAGATGTAGCACCGACCGGAAAGTCTTATGCTGTTGAGATAAGACTTTCCGGTCGGTGCTACATCTATTGTCAAGTAGCAGTACTGATAGTTCCGCTACTCGATGCTAGATGTAGACACTGAAATTAATAGTCTGAACTGATGTATGGAGTGAGCACTCTTGGTCTTATTATATTTCTCTATGGTCCAGGCTCCATACAAAGTTGCCCAGGGTCCTTTCCATACCTCTTGCTTAGCAATTTCGTCCCTCAAGATATGCCTCCGCTTCCCCAGCACGCTCTCATCGATGAGTATCTGTTTCCTCTTGTCTGAAAGCTTGTCGTTCAGTTCATTGAACATCTTCATCTGCAGCGGGATTTTCTTTTCTTCGTGCTGCCGTAGCTCGGATAGTACTGTCTTGATTCTGTCCACGGCTTTCACTACTTTGGCGATGTAGTTGCGCTTCGATTCTATTATTAATCTGTGAAGAGAAAGTTTTGTAAATATACAATACAATACACACAACAATTGCACACCTCAAAAAGAAAACAGAAACACAAGTAGAGGTAACAGGCGGTCTAGTTGGTCAAGCAAATCTTGTCAGTAGAAAAAAGGCGACAAATTTGATAAATCGCTTGTTAGAAAAACTACGTTTGAATTTTTAGAAAATCGCGTATCATTTGTCTTATCTGTGGAACTGTTTTGTTGACATTTCATCGTTGTTCGAAGTACATTGCTGCTTTTTGTTCGTTTCCTAGGGATATCATACCGAACTTCAGTTTGCTACTGATATATCCAGCTTGACAGACTATAGTTGTGGGGCACCCAGTGTTTCTCAAAGAGTTTGTCACAATGAATACGACTAATAGACCGTGATCCGAGCGAGTATCGGGCGATAATTCATAAAATATTTAAAGGAGATGGATAATGAAGTCTCGTGAACGTCAGCTGCCGCTCCGTTAGTGGTTTGAGGAATATCGTGTCCCGGTTTTTAAAAAAATCTGATGTTAGATCATATGCTATAGATATTTGACTGTATTTAAAATAAATTATTTTACACCATGCATGAAATAAAGCACCAACAAACATATAGACAGCAGTTATTTTTAGACAAAATTTCTATTTTAAAACCCGTATAAAACTATAAAGAGTAGGTAATTTCATAGTGACGTAACATGCTAGTGTTTCATATAACTTCCATAGTAGCAAAATCGTTTTGACAGTTCGAAAAATGAAACTGATTTCACTAGTAGTCAAATACCCTATTTTGAAAAAGATAGAAATACCGTAAGCTGATGCCCTGGCCGGGTAGCCAACGCGCCAATCGCTTACGCTCCGTAGCGATCGAAACGCAACTGTCACTGTCGCACTAATATGGAAGAGTGAAAGAGACACAAAGCGATTCGATGGCGAAGCGATAGTCACCTTGGCTAGGCCGCCTGAAGTCAGTAACTAAGGACCTAAGAGCCTCGGTAGAGAGTACCATTTTGTACCATTTGGAGTTGAAACTCTAGGTCCATGGGGTCCCAGCGCGCATAAGTTGTTCGCAGAAATCGCGAAGCGTCTGGTTGACGTAACTGGTGACCGAAGAACTGGCGGCTACCTCGCACAACGTATCAGCATTGCGATACAGCGAGGAAATGTCGCCAGCATCCTTGGTACAATGCCTCAAGGGCCTATTTTAGATTTAAGCTAGTTTTTAATTTCTTTTAGTAATACACTGTATATATCTTGTTTGTAAATAAATGATAAAAAAAGGACCTAAATGGGAGCCTGTTATCACCGACTCACCTGTTTTTTTTGGCAGCATCAGTCTTAGCATCCTCCTTGTCTTGCAAGTCCTTCCTGAAGCCGTCAGTGGCCGCCTGAAACTCTTTCAGTTCTTCATTGTAGCGGTCCTTGTCTTGTTCTAGTTGTTTCACCGCCTCTTGGAGAGTGCAAATGCCTTGGACCTGATGAAAAATGTTTTACGTATAATTACTTTCTGGACAATATTTCAGATCAAATTTCTAGTTAAGTAGTCTGACTTCCATACACGTACACATTTTTCATTGTTGGTGTAGGTAAAAAAAACTTAACTATTACTTCACCTGCGACATACTAAACATAACATAACTTTCGAATGCAGCTTGCAAACACGTGCGTGGCCTTTAAGGGCTCATTTAGACGTTGCGAGAACTCGCATGCGAGTTTCATTACATTGCGTCATTTAATCGGTCGGCTGAATTGATGTAACCTCAATGGTCCGCAATGTAACTAAAATCGCATACGCGTTCGCGAGCCGTCTAAACGAGCCCATAATGTCGATTCACAAGAGCTGGCATGAACGGAATGAATGAGTGAATGAAAGTATCTACGTGTGTATTAACATAACCAATAAAATGGTGGCTCTGACTGTATACCGATACAGGTGTCACTCATACAATGAAATATTCGTACATTCCATTCGTGCCAGCTTTCGTGAATCGACCTGTACTGGCTCAGATCCTGGTACTCATCAAGTTAGCTTGTCTCCAAGTCTCGCGAGCAGAGCTTTTCCTAGCATCATCTATGAAGTAAAACAACTTACCTTCTTCTGTATATTGAGCATCTTTTCCTTCAGCTTGCTTTTGGCATCAGCCTTAGTCTGCAGCTTGCGAACATGAGCGTTGAGTTTCTTCTGACTGGTCCGGACCCTGGTCCGTAACGTGCTGGTCTCGTGTCGCAGGTCGCTTCACTTGCTTCTAGAGTCATATTGATGTCTAGTCCGTTGTCTTGAATTTCTTCTGACTAGCTCGGGACTGGGTCCTCAACTAAATTATGTATAATGTATAACAACTTACCTTCTTCTGTATATTGAGCATCTTTTCCTTCAGCTTGCTTTTGGCATCAGCCTTGGTCTGCAGCTTGCGAACATGAGCGTTGAGTTTCTTCTGACTGGTCCGGACCCTGGTCCGTAACGTGCTGGTCTCGTGTCGCAGGTCGCGCTGGCGGCTGGTCGCTTCATCTAGAGTCATGTCGGTGTCTATTCCGTTGTCGCATTGGGAGCGGATGTCTTCTAACTGTAAATTATAATGAGAATGTGATTTATCTTTTTTTTCTCGATTGAAGTTGAGTGTTGAGTTAAAAGTGTCAGTCAATCTAGATTTGACATGATAGTGACTCAATCTGCGAAATTACTGATCCTGCGTTCGAATCACTGAAAAAACGTTCGTGTGATGTGATGGGTCAAAATATTATTACTCCCAGTTATTATTTGTTTAGTCGATCATCGTTAGCCAAGTCGTATTATCATCTAATACCTTTAAACGAGCAATTCTTGTTTATTTATTTATTTATATATATATATATATTTCGGGGATCTCGGAAACGGCTCTAACGATTTCGATGAAATTTGCTATATGGGGGTTTTCAGGGGCGAAAAATCGATCTAGCTTCGTCTTATCTCTGGGAAAACGCGCATTTCCGAGTTATTATATGTTTTCCGAGCGAAGCTCGGTCACCCAAATATTTCATAAAATTGAAACCTCTTTTCAGGATTTACGTAAGGTTATCCTATAGATAGGTTAGGTTAGGTTTGTTTTATGGCAAGCCTGAAATATGACGCGTTTCTGAACCAAATAAATTATGACTAACGAAAATGCGTGCAAACATTACATTATGACTTGAAACTTTTTGGGAAACAATAGAGACCCAACTTACTTTCTTAGTAGATATAGCGATCTCAGTTTTGTACCGGTCCAAGAGCGGCATGTGTCCCGATATCTGCTTGAGGTTCTGCAGTTTCTGTTCGGGCTCTTTTAGCGCTGCTGTGAGCTCTTCAACTGTTGTTTGGAGGCCTTTGATTCTCTGGAACATAATTAAATTGATATTAATATGTGAATATTGTAGACACCAGTCGGGATTAGCTTTAGATTAGTAGGGTCACTAAATGGCGGGCCTATCTTATCTAACCTTGCCTATCTTATTTTTTTGCTTATTCAATAAACTCAAGTAGAAACGGACCGCCGTGGTCATTTTATTTTAAAAGCTGGAGTGAAGAAACCATTGGTGACCCCTGGCTTAAGTCTCAAGAAGAAACCAAAGTAAGTTCAGATGCAACGGACCAAGGTTTTTCAGCGGTTAAAAATATACCGGTAAATACCAGATTTCGGTTTCGTGGCTGCCTAGCAAAAATAATACCGGAAACGGAAATTCCAAGTTCTCGTCATACAAAACCAGTATGGCAGGTTTCCTTACTTTTTTTTTAATATGTATTAGCTGACCGGCGATTTATCCTAGTCGAACCTCGCCCGCTAGATAAACTTACCCGTCTTTTTCTAACTGTATTAATTAAAGAGAGACGGGTAGTCTATCTCGCGGGCGACATACTGTCGCGCCAATCATGTGCTAGCCCGGCTGGTGGAAAGTGAAGACAGAGCCTGACATGGAGCTCACCGGTTCACTAATAACATATTCACTCTTGCCTTAATTATAATAATATAAAATAAGCCTTTTATTCAGACAATTATTTTACAATTTAAGAGTTTAACTATTATTGAACACAATTTATCAAATTACTAATTAAAACTATTTCAGACAACATTGGTTTGGTCTGTATGCCGTTTGGCAAAGGCCTCTTCCATCCCTTTCCATTTTTCCCTGTCTCTCGCTAGTCTGGTCCAATGTCTCCCTGCGAATTTTACAATTTCATCTTCCCATCTCATTTTTGGTGGTGCTTGTTTTCTTTTTCTATCTTTCAGGAACCACCATATTATTCTCTTACTCCATTTCTCTTTTCCCCTGATCATATGTCCTGTCCACCTCCATTTGAGTGTTCTAAGTGCCTTAAAGCACAGTACAAGAACAGTAGTGAATCTTCATAGAAATGTGCCGCTGCCGGCTTGAATGTGTGCGTGCGCGCCGGGCGCCGTGTACGCACGCGCTGCCACGCACACATTCGCATAATATACGGGGGAATACGGTGGCGGCAGTGTGGGCCGTACCGCGACTGTGATCGCGCGCATTCGAGTACGCTCGCATTTGCCTGCTCTTACCGGCCTTAATTTATACCTCATTTATGAATTGATAGAACATTTCATTATATTATATAAATAGAAACCTAGTGCTACTCATAATACGCAAATAATATTTAAGTAAAAATAAAAGTGACAACCCTAAGCGCCATCGCAAGAGTAGGTAAATAACTTGCCGAGCGGCCTTAGATTCACTACTGTTCTTAGTGTACTGTGCTTAAAGAGAGGTCATATTTGTCATTTACCCTACATGTGTGTGACTTACCTCATCAAGTCCCTCTAGCCTCGTCACTATATCCCTCTCCTTGTCTTTCAAGCCGGAGATCTTGCCGCTGACGGACTTGAGGGCGAGTAGCTCGTCCTTCTTGGCTGAAGTGCGTTGCAGCTCTTCTGTCACCTTCTCCAGTTCGGCGGGAACGTTCAACACCTGCTTTCCTAGCGAGGATATGAGGTCTGTCACCTGGAAATAAGGAAATAATCAAATCACTACGCCTTATAAAACAAAATCCGTAGTTCCAGAGATAAAGCTGGGGGGGTAAAAACTAGTGCCTTAGCAAGGGATAAGATAAGATTGCAGAATAGGGTTGGGTCTGCTGGCTATATGTCTCTTACCACCTAAAAAACATCTCTTTTTCCATCTCAGTCCACCATTTGTACTTATTATTTTATGTGAAATAAAGTCTAAATAAATAAGTAAAATCAATGTGCCGTGGCAAAAACGATGGTATAACGCTATGAAGATGATGACAAGTGAAATTTAATTATTAACACAAACTAAAAACCAACATAATAAAACTTACTAAACCTACTACACCACACCAAATTACTTGTGCTACAGGTAAAAAATTTGGCCTAAATCGCCGTCAACGGGCAGGATGCCCAGAAGGCTGGCCGTATTTCCTCGCTGTACGAGTATAGCGACACTAATGGGGTTGGCAACTGTCAAAGGTTTCCATAGAAGGCGCCATCATAACTTGCCCCTTTTTCTATGAGATTTGGCTTAATTGGCTGGCATCTAGGGCATTAAAAAAACAAAAAATTGACACAATTCTAGGGATTGACATGGCAAGCTATGATGACGCCATCTGCTAAATACTCCGACCGGCCAACCCCATTCGCTGTGCGAAATAGTGGCCAGTTCCTGGCCCCAATTTCACCACGGTGACAGGCGCGACAATTGTAAAACATCACTGTTGCTGACGTCACAGGCATCTATGGGCTACGATTACCGCTTACCATCGGGCGGGCCGTATTCCTGTTTGCCACCATCATTGTATTATTTAAAAAAACTTTATTATATCGAAAAAAAAAACAGATATTTCTCTTACCAAGTTTCTGACAATTGTCACAAGATTTAAAAGAATTGTCGGCAATTCTTGACAGGAAATGATGTGTGATGATGAATGAATGTGACAATTGTCGTGTATCTTGTGACAATTGTCAGAAACTTGGTAAGAGAAATATCTGTTTTTTCCTATATAATAAAGTTTTTAAAAAATAATACACTGATGGTGGCAAACAGGAATACGGCCCGCCCGATGGTAAGCGGTAACCGTAGCCCATGGATGCCTGTGACGTCAGCAACAGTGATGTTTTACAATTGTCGCGCCTGTCACAGTGGTGAAATTGGGGCCTGGTCGCCCGAGGCCTCTATTTAGGCGCGTCGACAAATCTTAAGTGTAAGGCCTGAGTGGACGCTCGAAGCGGAGCGTTCGGCGGGGCGTGCAGCGTGGTTGAGGTTGAGCAGCGTGCACTAAGGCCACTCCTATACGCTTGCATTTGTTTAACATGCACGCCGCACGCCCCGCCCCGCTGCACGCCCAACTCGAGCGTCCACTCAGGCCTTACACTTATACAGCCGACGCGCACTTGGCCCCCAATGGCCCCAAGGTTGACAAGCCTATAACGCTTTTTTCTACAAGTATGGATTGTATTACATACCTCATGGTCAGAGTTGAACCCTCGGTTGCACAGCGGACAACAGTTGGTGTCTTTCAGCAAACACTTGTACTTATCGATGACGACAGTTGATGCTTGCAATACGGCTTGTTTTTCCTGAAAAAAAAAACAGGATGATACTAGATAGGTATCATACTAGGTGAGAGAAGGACAAAACTACTAAGAGTACAAATCTTTGAACATTTTTCTAACAAGCCAAGATGAGGAAGACCAAGTACAGATGTATAATTCGTTTTTTTTGGCATTAGAAAGAACTTGAAAGAAGGTAAGCGATCTTGACATGTCTTTTAATTGAAAAACGCTTTTTAAAAATCAGTAACTATTACTTATGAAAGCAGAAGAATATAAATGATCGTATTAGATTCATAATAGGGATGTTGACAATTTTTTGGAACTGGTTTGATTTTGTAGATAGACACGTAATAATTACAGAAAAAAATATTAAAAAAATATATTCATTAATTTTGAATAAAAAAACATGTATAATAAATTTCGTGTTTAAATTTCGCGCCTAAACGCTCCAAACTGTCACGTGACCTTGATGACGTAACGACGTTTTAAACAAACTGCTGTCAGTCATTTTTTTAAATTCTTTATATGGCAACTGACAATTTTTTTAAGCCTTAACACACTACCGCATCGGACAGCGACCTTCTTTCTCGCTCTAACTTATAGCTGCGTCCTTAACGCACCACCTTACACACTATCGATTCGTGCGCCGCACCGCACCAAGATCGCGTTTCGGTACGATAATCTGTAGACACTTAGGCAGGTTTTATAACTTGTCTTTGGTGATTCTACTGTGATTACGTCACGCGCTCCGATTGGCGTTTGCAGTCACGTGATACTGGGCATTATTTTAAATACTTTTAATTATTTTTAATTAATTTATTACGCGTATTTACACTTGCAAAATATGATTTTCCGCGTTCTAATATTCCCTGCTATGGTAAAAACATAACATGTTATATATTGGCGATTCATGTCAACATCCCTATTGTTACATATTTGCCGTAACTTATTTTTAAAATGTGTTTTTCAATTAAAAGACACATCAAGATTGTTTACCTTATTTCCAATGCTAAAAAAACGAACTATAGTGCATAATTGTTTTCCATCGTATTTTCTCGGAAACGCTCGTATTTGTCATGCTACTTCAGTCAACCTCAGTACTTTTTGTACCGAGCCTGACTGAAATAGCAAGACACGTTCGTACCTACGTTTCTGTGAAAATACGATGAAAAATAATTATGCACAACATCTGTATAAGCTTCGTGAGACATGATTCAGGTGATACAAGAAAAAGCAAAGATTAAAAATAATCCAAATTGAATGTAATCCATTTCTCTATTGACCTGTTTTTCATTTTATTTTATTTTAATTTGACGATCATTATGAGATATCCGTGCTTAGCTTAGCCATATTGACATTGTTAATAATTTAGTTAATTAATCGATTGCTTATAATAGTTTTTAAATTGTGTATTGCTTGACATTTGTATAATTATAATCAATTGTTATTTTCCTACTTGACGATCATAATATAAATTCGTATAGATTAGTGTAAAATAATTTATATTGTAATTTCATATTATGAAATAAATAAATCTAAATCTATATAAAATGCAATTTAGGTCCATTATCGCTCGACACGTTTCAATCCGTTATGGACGAAACACGCCTTTCTTATGATAGGAATAAGAATGATTTGCGGTATATTTGGCAGAATGTATGGTGTTCAAAACGGATCGCAACACGTCAAGCTATGTTCGAGTCTCACGGGAGTTTAGTAATTAACCTTTTCGCCGGTCAATGAAATACTATAACGTGCTAAAGCGTCATCAACGCCATGTCAAAAATTGACTTGATATGAAGTCGTGGCGTGTGGGGCACGATATGTGCTGACTTTATATCAAGTCAATGGCGGCGAAAAGGTTAAAAGGGCGATTTTTTATTTCTTGGTCGATTTTATGGTATTGTCCGATTTTGATAAAAATTGGTAAGTTTGAAAAGCTCCTCTGGTTGGAATAAACACAAAATCCAAATTAGGGACAAAAATATGTATGAAAATTCTCATTGAGTTACGGAAAAGAGATGCCCCGAATAGTGGTTTTGGCCGAATACCGAATATTCGGCCCCTCTCTCGGCCGATTACCGAATATTCGGCGACCGAATATTCGGCATGACATGCGAACATTTTGAGTCACAATTATTATGAAAACTGATCGCTAACAAAGCTAAACGTTATATGACGTTAGCTAAGATATATTTTTGTAGAACAGCATTAATGAATTGAGTCAAACAAAACAGACTCATGATAAAAATAAAATGTTTTTTAATCAACAAATGCTCAAAAAAGGGTCATTTCATATTTAACAACTTTCTAAGAACACATATTAAATATACCTACACAGTTTTTGGTTATTTTTATTGTGCAATTTTTCTTTTTAAGTAGGTGCAACTAGGGTTGCCAGATCAAAGGCAGATATCGGGAAAAAATATTAATTTTTCGGGATTTTGGGCCTTAAGTCGGGAAATAAACCTATCAAGTTATATTAATTGTATTAAAAACAACGCTATTTTACATTATTGGCACTACGTCAGCTGCTCTGCCCAATCTCGCCATGCGCGCCCCGCGCGCGCGCTGACGGGCTCGACGCGGATCGCTTGCTCGCTCGACGACAGTTCGGAAGTTGAAATTATTGTTTTATAACGTGAAGCTGTTTTTCGGGACAATTTTCAATTCGTCGGGAATCGGGAACACATGCTAAAAATCGGGAGAATCCCGCCGAATCCCGACCATCTGGCAACCCTAGGTGCAACAGATATTCGGTATTCGGCCGAATAGTAGACAACATTCGGCCGAATACCGAATATTCGGCAAAGTGGCCGAATAGGCCGAATACCGAATACTTGCCGAATATTCGTGGCATCTCTAGAAAATTCCATACATTTTCTGTAACTCAGTGGAAAATTCTGTAGCACATACAGTGAAATTGCGCTTATGTTGTACAGAATAAGGAACTCTTATCTATCCACCAAATTTTATCAAAATCTGAGAAAAATTAAAAAACGACAAAATAAAAAAATGTCCCAAAAGGTCCTGTCAGGTCAGTCCTGTCGTAACACTGTTGAACCTTACCTGTAAATCTTCTAGTAGACTAGTGAGCTCCTTAAGTGTATCATCATAGGTTTGGTTGCCGCAAGCTTTCTTGATCTTGGCGTCGGATTTGACGATCTCAGCGCGTTTCTCTGAGAGCATCTCGCCTACTGTCTTGCGTTCCGCTTCCAGACTGGTTAACTGTAATAAAAAAACATAAATTTGTAAGCATAATAGCATTCATTCGTGCCATTCAATTTTGATTCCATATGCTGCGGTATCAATTCGATGGGAAGCAAAGGGTTAAATCTAGAGTATTTGACTTTATTTAAAATAAATTATTTTACATATAATAGTAAAATCGTTTTGACAGTTCGAAAAAGAAACTGATTTGACTCATAGTCAAATACCCTATTGCGGCTCTTTAAAGTCTATTTTTTTATTCGGTAGACTGAAATGACAGTTAATAGTATGAAATTACATTTCATGTTCATACTATTAACTGTCATTTCAGTCTACCGAATAAAAAAATAGACTTTAGGTCACCCATAAAATTAACCCTTGAGTTCTTACACCACTGAAAACAACATTTGCGGCTCTTAAGAGCGGTTTCGCACTACATCCGATACGAATCCGTGAAAATATGGTCCGAAGTAGCCGTAGAACTATTTCTATGGTAATCTACGCACTCCGTCATCCGATTTCGGAAAGAAATCAGACGGATCTAGTAGTAGTGCGAAACGGCTCTTAAGGTTCCTTAAACTGGGGATTTCTACTACAGATGGCTCTTCTCAAAAGTTTTCCGACCCCTGGGTTAAGTGATCCTAATAACTCGATTATTGTTCACGATCTTAGGGCCAGTTGCACCAACCACATTTGACAGACTGATCAACGTCAGCCGGCGCGCCCCGGCGCTTTACTATGAAACTTTCCATACATACAAATTTAGCGAACTCTAACGATACCTACGAACAGTTTGGTGCAACCGACCCTTAAGGCTCCGTTAACGATTTCAGAGCCAAAATGTAAAATTGATAGATTTAGTCGTTGAAATTGTACTCCTTTTGTTACGTAATATCTAAATAACAAGTATTGGTTTCTATTAACACGTCTTCTCATCTTGCCTTTTAATAATAAGGTCCCGAGCGTGCGTCACCGGCAATATATGACGAGAAGGGGCAGTTTTTAAAAATTCGTCAAAAAATTATAGTTATAGATCAGGGATGTTGCGGATGCCGATTTTTTGACATCCGCGGATGCCGATTTTTAAAGGCTCACATCCGCGGATGCGGATGCGGATGTCAAGATAGTACCATAAAAAAAAGTCAAATATTACATTTCAGTAATTTTTATTTCAAAAAACCGGCCAAGTGCGAGTCGGACTCGCATTCCAAGGGCTCCGTACAATAAGTCCCACTCACGCTTGACTGCTCATTTCTAATAGGTTTTTTGGTTAATGACTAAATTACCTAGCAGTCTGACGTAAGTGCTACGTCGATGCTAAGATGTTCCTGTACCGACCTGTTCCACATCCGCATCCGCATTACATCCGCATCGATTTTATGCGGATGCGGATGTTGAAAATAATGCGGAAGTTCCGCGGTTGCGGATGCGGATATTCGCAACATCCCTGTTATAGATTATAAAAAATGATGTATAGGAACAGTTTCAGGAAATGTTGTAGATTGTTTAAGTATCAAAATTACGTTGAAATTAAGTCGATTTTGACGAAAAATTTTCACTTGTTTTGAAGTAATTTCTGGTGAAAATTGATTTCGTCTAACTTTCATTTACTCTTGTTCAATATCATATAAAAAAATGTAGTCTATGCAAGTTGGAGTACAGGATATGTGTAATGCAAAATTACCATTTTTAGCAGTCCAAACTTTACGAAATTTACAAATAAGATCGACTAAATCAGTGCTTTACGCGCGTTTACCTAAACGTCCATCAGAAAAAAAATCATTACTAATTTAGAGAGTCCGTTTTCAAAAAAATGATATGTACAAATGCAAGATAAGAAGACGTGCTAATAGATACCAGTACTTGTTATTTCTATTACGTAACAAAAGGTGCACAATTTCATTGACTAAATCTATCAATTTTACATTTTTGGGACTAAAATCGATACCGGCCTCTTAATCAGAGAGACATGCAAGTTAGAAAGAACGGTACCAACCTCCTTCTGTTTTTCCTTCAGCTTCTGTTTGCTAGTTTTCACCTCCGCTCTCCACTCTGCCTCAACCTTATTCACTGCGACAGCATAATTCTCCTCGGGCAAGGCTCCGAGCAACTCTGTGATGGTTGCGCTGTGTTTTGATAGGAGATCGGATAGCTGTTCTTGTTTGTCTTTGATTGAGCGGTCTATCGTGTCGCGTTCGGCTATCTTGGCGCTTTGCTTTTGGAGTTTGGTCACCTGTTGAGAAATAGACATGTTGACATGTTTTCGGGAATAGCTGATTGCCTATGTGTGGCACAGTAGCGCCCGCATGGCGACCCCAAAATCACATTTAATTATTTCACAGATAAGTGATACCAAAATTGCCGACTTGTATGAAAGTTTTAGCCAACAAATGTTTGCAATTTTTCCATGTTGAGTTATTATCGATTTTTATTCCTCTACTACGCTTTTCGCACATAGCCAATTTAAAAACAGAACCACCTGATAATGGTTTAATAAAAAAAATTGTTCACCTGACATAATTTGTGACGTTATCTATGAAAAGGGACCTTATTGTCGATGGCGCTTACGCCATTATTAACGGTGCTCCGATATAAATACAATGTCGCGTGACGCTGTGCGGCGTAAGCGCCCTCGACAATAAGGTCCCTTTTCATAGATAATGCCCCATTTAAATCATGTTGTTTAACTTTATTGAAACTGAGATAAACTCAAAATAGAAATTACCTTCTGATTCAACTCTTCAAGCTCCTTTTCATTTTGTTCAATCAGTTTCTCGTCTTCATTCATTTCCTTCTGTAGATCTTCAGTGTTTAGTTCATCTATGGCAGCCTGATGTTCCCTGGTTAACAATAATTTATGAGTTAATAAAATCTAAAATACGACACATCCGACGACACGAAGGTCGGGACCGGATGAGTCGCGCAAAAAAATCGACAGGAGTGGAAGAATCAGGAAAAGGTATTCACGATTGGATCACAGATTATTAACTTGTTACATGAAATTTGGGCGTTTTCTAAAATAAATGTTGAAAACCCGACTCTCACAGATCCTGGTGTTTTTGGGTTCTTTCAACCCAGAATCACTAGCATATTCAATCCTGATGATAAAAAAAACTTGTCCCAAAAATTTATGAAAATTGCACATTCCACTACGTCACGTCCATACAAGTGAAAAATTTTCTCATAATAAAATGTGACGTAATGGAATGGACATTTTGGGACATATTTTTTTTATGGAAGGATGGAGAATGCTGTCGGTTCTGAGTAGAATGAGCCCAAGAATGTCCAGATTTGAAAGAATCAGGTTTTCGATATTTATTTTTGAAAACGCCCGATTGGATCACCAAAATGATGATGATGACTCACCATTAGTTCGCGCCTTACAGTACCTAAACGCACTTCTCAAGTCAACACCTGACTGCGATGTTTTTGCCAGTAGTTGGAAGATGGTATGTGACGAATGTAAGAGGTTATGTGAGGCGATGGATGATCGTCCGTCTTCAGTTAGTCTTTAAGATTATTGTTATTGTATAACACAACTTTATGTTAACGTTTTAGAATAAGTAATAATCATATTGTATACATTCCACAGTGCCTTAGTGTCTCACTGTAATACTGTGTAATATGTTTGAATAAATTAAAAAAAAAAAAAATGATGATGATTGTTATACTCACTCCTCAGCTGCCTTCAACTTGGCCTCGATTTCATCGAGCCGGGACCGGGACACGTTGGCATCATTAATTTCGTTATCCTTCTTCAGAATGTGCTTCTTGGCCGTTTCTATATCCAACTCCTTGTTTGATATCTTCTCCTTGTGTCGCGACTAAAAAAAAAAAAAAACGTTTATTTAGAAATCTTGCTTACAACTAATTACATATATTCTTCTGCCAAACCACAGAGTGGTTTGTTGGCAGACGAGGCTCCTTTATGTTTATGCAAGCTAGGTAGTTGATATGTAACTTGGGTATCTACTTAACCCTTTACAGCATAAGGAAATACATGAGGATTTTTAAGATGTAAATTGAGTTGTCATGGTCAAAATGATTCGCCAATTCTTGGGATTAGTTGCCAAGCGGAACCCTAGGCTCCCATGAGCCGTGGCAAAATGTTGGGACAACGCGAGGAAGATGATCATGGTCAAAATGAGTCAAATAGTGACTACTTAGCCAGTGACTAACTAAATGCTTAGTTGCTTTGATCGGCATACAAAAATCTCCACATTTATGCTTAGTTCGTGTTGTAAATATATTAAAACTATCTAAAAGTAAATGTAATAAAAATAATATTAAGATAGTCAGGATTTGGTGACATGTATTATGTACTCTGCTACCTTATACATTACCTACGTCTAAAGTACAATAAAAATTGCAAATTGCGTTGCGTAAATACATGACAAATTTTGAAGAATGAAGGTTGTTTTCACTGAAATTTTAATAATAAAAATATTTTTAAGTACCTATACTGTTTGGTTTTAAAAAGTAATTAAGGTTTTTTTTTCACATAATTTGATTTATTTGCAATTCTATTGAACTCCTCTTTGCTATATCACTACATATAGCTGGTCAACCAAACCTTGTCAGTAAAAAAGGCGCGAAATTCAAATTTTCTATGGGACGATATCCCTTCGGGCCTACATTTTTCAAATTTGCCGCCTTTTTCTACTGACAAGATCTGGTTGACCAAGTATAGTATAAAACAAAGTCGCTTCTCTGTCTGTGTGTATGCTTAGATCTTTAAAAGTACGCAACGGATTTAGATGCGGTTTTCTTAACAGATACAGTGATTCAAGAGGAAGGTTTATGTACCAATAGTTTGTTAACCCGTGCGAAGCCGGGGCGGTTCGCTAGTGTAGTTATAAATCTCGACTTACCAAAGCATCTCTACAAGCGTTCACGTAAGACTGCAACTTGTTGGCCTCATCGTCAGCCTGGGATTGGGTAGTGGTCAGATCCTTGTTCAGCTCTTTCACTTTCTGTTGGAGATCTTTGATGGCCTTGTCTGCTTCTTCTTCTGAATGTATCTCCTTTGATTCCATTTCTGCAATTCCGATAGTGATGATGATTTTTTCGTTTTTTAGATAGGTAGTTATGATGATGGCTGTCCAATAACTTAGTATTCTTAGGCCCACTAGCACCATCCCACTAACCCCGGGGTTAAGCGGTTAAACCGTTAACCTAGTGTCAAATTGTACTGGTAACCATGGTAACTCCAGGATTAACCGGTTAGCCCCGGGTTAGTAGAATAGTGCAAGTGGGCCTTAGTAACCATACAATTTTTACTTTTGGCTATTTGTTTTCATCAGACCCCGTTATCAGAGGTGAAATTTTAATGAAATGCATATGGAAGAAATGGGAGGAGGCCTTTACCCAAACGGGATCCTTTACCTCTTCGCGCTTAAACCGCTAAACCGATTGAGTTGTAATTAGAGATGCAACGGATAGTTGTTTGGCCGGATACCGGATATCCGGCCCTGACACGGGCCGAATATCCGGTATCCGGCCGCCGGATATTCGGCCGGCGGAACTATACCTATATTTCGAGTTTTGCAGGTGCGCGTCGTGCAGGTTTCGACCTGTTTCGTAGTGAACGTACGCGCGGACACATTTCTAGGATCGTAACGAGTTTTATCATGTCATTACATTACGTAGTAAGTTCGTTTATAGTTACGAGTGCGCGCGTGTATTTTTGTGTAAACAAATAAGTGTATTGTGTGACATTGGTTACGTATTCATTTCTATCTACTGTGTCCTTAGCATTATGAGTTATGACCGTGACTGTTTTTTAGATTTCATTTTTTACCCCAAAATGTGTTAATTATACTATCCGGTATCCGGCCGGATAGTAGGTCACTATCCGGTCCGGCCGGATACTAAAATAACGGCCGGATAGGCCGGATACCGGATAGTAACGGATATCCGGTGCAACTCTAGTTGTAATTTGATATGGAGATAGTTTGAGTCCCGGGGAAGGACATAGGGTAGTTTTTATCCCAGTAATCACCCTTTAAGGGGGCGACAAGCGGGGTGGAAATTTGTATGGGAAATCGATAAAAAGCAGATTCAGTAAAAATAAGCTGCCCAAATTACTAACACCACGCAGACAAAGTCGCGGGCAAAAGCGAGTATAATAATAACGGGGCCTGGTTTTCATGCACTGTTTTTTTTTATAAACACAATAAAATAGTACCTGCCACAGACAAGACATCCTCTAGACTGAGCATAGTAACGCTACCCCCTCTGCCACTTATACGGTAGTTTTACTCCATCTTCGAATCAATCCCGTGCCGTGATTGGTCCGTGTCTTTGAACGGACCAATCACGGCACGGGATTCGCTCACCTCGTCCCCCCGCACCCCCGTATTTTTGGCAGCATCGGTTTCATGAAATAATTGCTCTAAACTCAGTCTAGAGGATTCCTAGTCTATGGTACCTGCTAACACCAGAGCCTCTTCAATCAACTTGTTCCTCCTTTCAACCTTTTCTTTATTCTGGTTCTCCAGGAAGTTGAACTCGTTTAGTTTAACCTTGTTGTATGTCATCTCGTTCTCTATCTTCTCTCTCTCTCTGTCGAAGGCCGACTTCCTCTCGTAGATCTCTATTAGCTCTTTTTGTTTGTCTCTTACCGTTTGGTCGTGGGTCGCTGAAAGAAAAAAAAAATTTCGTACCTAGCAAGAAACTGGGAATTCTGAAGAAAAATATTCTACTTTTTCTAGCATTATTCACCTCTTGTCTATGTGATCCTGACTAAATTTTTGATCATATTTTTGCATTTTAGAACTGTCGTCGCTTACCGGGATTAGAACCCAGGACCATCAGTTTCATAGGCAGGGTCACTAGTGTCACTACCCACTAGGCCAGAGCATAGAGAAATATAGTAAGACAAGAGTGCTCACTCCTGGAGTGAGCAATATATGGATTTTATTCTCTATGGCCAGAGCCAGACCGCTCGTCCGATTATAGACCATGATTACCTTTTGTATTGTTTTCGAGCTCCCGATATTTCGACGCAGTAACATGCATCAATACAAAAGGTAAGGTCCATATCCCGGTCGAAGTCTAGTGAAACTAATCGCGTCTTTACACTCGCGTCTCGTGGCTCGTCTCGCCGCTAGCACGCGAGTGTAAATCGGTTATTAAAGTGTATAATGTACAAATCTTACCAATGCTTTCATTTAATTCTTCAACGGTTCCTTCAAACAAAGATTTGATGGTGATCTTCAATTCCTTTTCTTGAGTCTGGAAATTCTCCAACCTACAGAAAACAAAAGTATTTTCATATTTTTCATGTTTACTTATTTTCAATGTTACAGATGGACCAATGAAAAGAATCAACAGTCAGCTTATGTAGAAAACACCTGTTTAATTTGCGCGCGACTCCAGACCAGATGCAACCCAATGTTTTTGTGTCAATGTATTAATTGGATTATTAGATAACAGAAAATGAAATAGATTAACCTTTGCAGCGAGCAATTTGCAGTTTTTAATGTGATGATGCCACAAAGAAAAGAGCCTTTTTCCACAGGGGTAACAGGTACCATTGCAGCGGGATGATCAAATCGACCCAACTGATCAGAAAAGAAATTGGCGTCAATTTCCAATTTTAGATTTTATGGTGATATTTGAGCGCTCTAAATTAACAGATTCACTACCAGGAACCCGCCTGGTGGGCGCTCGTAAACTTTGCTCAGATGCCGGACAACCCGCTGGGCGGGTTGTTTTATACGCAGCTATAGACGACCGGTTTCTGGGGTAGTGCGCCGTTTTTTGTCTGGTAGTGAATGTGTTAAAAAAAATGCCCCCAAACGCGAATATTAGTGTCACAAATTGGTATTATTGAGTCCGCATGTAATATCAGTCATAATTGGCGGTCGAAATCGGCGAGCGAAATTGGAGTTTGCGTACCCACCACTGTCCCCAAAAATTGAACCCGTCTGAGCTGACCTTTAGCTTCAAAATTAGCAAGTATAACTTACTTATTATTAAATTATACAACGGGACTTAATCGCGTATCTAAGTTTTAAGATTTACCTCCGACGTTAAATCGAATATCGTTAGTGTTGTGTGTCGACAGAGTGACATCCCTAGTGCGCAAAACGTTCAAGCGGATAAACAAGACCAAGTGCGGGTAGTTCGAAAAACTCGCGCGGTTAGACGATGCTGATGTCAACTTAAGCCAGTCTTCTCCGAGACCACGGGGACAACGCCGTCCTCGAAACGTCGGAGGTAAATCTTAAAACTTAGATACGCGATTAAGTCCCGTTGTATAATTTAATAATGTGTAAAAATCGTGAAAGTTTAAATCAGTGTTATAACTTACTTGACTTTAATCTTATCCCTCTTGTTCTCAAGACCCACAATGCTCTTCTCCATAGTCTTAATAGTCTCCAACTTAGCGGACACTTCCTCCAGCTCCTTGGTCAGCTCTTCTATTTTAGCATTGGCCTCCGTGATCAGAGTTTCTATGCTCTCTACGTCAAGCTTTTTCTTTTCTAACTCTTCTTTCTTCTCAAATAGATGGTCTACTTCTTGTTCTACAATAAGAAACAAAATGATATTTTCACAAATAAACAGATTTAGATGCATTTTTACTTTATTTATGATTTTTATGAACTAGCGACCCCCCGGGCTTCGCACGGGTTAACAAATTATACAAAAACCTTCCTCTTGAATCACTCTATCTATTTAAAAAAAAACCGCTTCAAAATCCGTTGCGTAGTTTTAAAGATCTAAGCATACATACAGACAGACAGACTTTGTTGTATACTATGTAATATTGCTTGAAATCGCCCACGATTCTTTATAGTACGGCCCTTCTGAGGTGAACTTTTCGCTTCAAACCTTAATCTTCCAAACAAATAACCGTGTTTCATTTTTAACACTACACTAAGTATCAAAATAATATGAGTGCCGTATCGCTTCGGGGCGGTCTATCGTCCTACACTACCAAAACGTAATATCTAGAATATCAGGGACATTAAATTTGAACCTTAATACTATGACGATACCGGTTGTTTTTCAAAATGAATGTTGTACTGGCACGTGCTAAGTCTGGAGCTAGCGGTTTTGCGATAATAGAGGCAATGGCCTTTGTTTGAAAGATTAAGGTTTGAAGCGAAAAGTTCACCTCAGAAGGGCCGTACTATACTTATTTCATCAATTTCTCAGAAATGAGATAAAGAGATAGAAATAGAGCTCTATTCATTTTTAATTATGTGCTAAAGAAATTAAGGGGCAAAATTAGTGAATGTATAATCAATTTGATACAAAGAAATATCACAGCTAATAAACTATTTTTAAAATTAATCAAATTCGTTCTTATTGTTCTAAGCATGATTTTAAGAAAAGGCTTGTAACTCAAATGGAAATTATTTGGAGACATAAGAATTTAATGTTATTTAAGCATTTAGTTATTTGTCGTTTCTGGTGCAGAGGCTGTCCATAGCCATCCAGCGGGGTAATGCCGTGAGCATTATGGGCACTTTAGCGATAAGGAACGGGTTTGACTTGTAGTTACGTATGTAATTATGTATTTTAATATTTGTAAGTTTATAATTAATTTTAATAATAGTTTATAAGTTTTGTTTAAGCATGATTTATTACAACATCCTCAATTATGTATTTTTATTTAAAGTCTCCACAACATAAGTTTCATTACCATTAGTTAACCCTACGAACACCAAAAACGTCCACACAGTTAGCATTTAATATCAACGTTCATGCATTCAAATAAAGTTAACTTTACAATGGAGTGATATTTAAAATGGTTAAATACTAGACTAATAAGTAATAATCTTACCAAGCAATTTAATATCATGGCTGTATTCCTTCCTCAGTTTTTTCAGATGTTCGAAGCACTCGCTGTATTTCTCCGAGTCGAAGATCTCATCAAACCGCTCTTTGACTTTCCAGCCGTCATCCAGCGGCCAAGTTGAGTCTTCTTGGTGACAGAATATGACGGAGTTCAAGATGGCATCGGAGACACCTGGAATGATAGAAAAATAATAAAAGACCTTATACATCTCTAAGTAATTGTAATACGTTAGTTTGATTTGGTAGTTGAAGTTAGATGTATTTTATAATTGATGATGTATTATTTATTTTTTTATTTGTCTGTATGTAAATTCAATGATGACGTGTAAAAGTGCCCTTGCTGCTGTTCTGTTTAAACTGTTTTGTATTTGTAGAAATTTGACGAGTTAGTGAAATTAACTCAGAAAATTGATAAGATTATATCCGTACTGGGCGGGAAGAAGTTGATAACTCGCGGAAAAAAATTGAAGAAATTTGAACCATATGCAATTTTAAGTTCAAATTTCTTCAATAAAATATATCGACTTATCAACTTCTTCCCGCCCAGTACGGATATATTACAGGAAATTAATTTTTTATAGCTTTTCCTTGATACTTACCACTGGGATTTAAAATTTCAAGTGCAATTAAAAATCAAAAAATATTTTGTACTATTATATATATATATTGTCAGGAATAATATTTACCTTAACTTATAAAATATTTATTATTCCACTAATATGATATTGAGTTTAATACTTGTCTATGAATAATACAAACACTAAAAATGTACCACACTTTACTATAGTTTAAGTTACCTACACCATATTGTTTCTGTTTTTTCCATTGCTGTACTGTTTTTGTGTTAAGGTAATAAACATTTGTAGTTTTTAAATAAAAAAAATGAGTAAGTATTCTATTTGATTGGTTCATGGGATAATCTCCAGCTTTCTAGTCCTTACCGAGAGCATTATGCATCCTCAGATCCATATCCAACGTGACATCCCTAGACTCCCCATGTTCATTGGTCAGCCGCAGTGTCGAGCTGAGGGTCTGGAACTTCACCTTGCGGTCCGGCAGGGCAGTCACACGCATGGCGCGAGTCACTTCCAGCTGTTCATCGTTTGGAGCTAAGATCTGTATAAAAAAAATTAACTCTTAAATCACACTTCACCATATGAGCCTTGATCACCCACTGTTGAGTATACGGTTTGAGTATGCCACTTGTCCCAGCCCTGAGCTAGTCTCATACATAATTTATCATTTGATCACAATTGTGAACATTATAATCACAAATTTAGAGTGGAGCACCATTGTTTTTCCATTTTATATTTTATTTAATAAGGTACATCCGCATCATACAAATTATTGCATTATTTCAATTAGACAAAAAATATTTTTAGTTATTTTTTTCGAAACTTCAATCAAGATCAATGATCAATCGATAAAAAAAATAAAGATCAAGAGTCATGGATAGCTATTGTGATGATGTGAGTGTGTGTTAAGTACTTTAACTCCCTCTGGTAAAAGGGTAGGTAAGGAATGTATATCATAGTGGTAGTAATTATGAAAATATTGTTTTAATATTAAACAGTTCATTGTTACGTATTAGACGAGCAATTAATATTGCATTGCTAAACAACAACTACATACAATATTCATCTTATTATGAAGTCTGTATGTACGCCCGGCATAAAACAAAAGTAACCTCACCTCCAGTTTGACCTCTCCTAGGACTTCTGTTGATTTATTTACTTTAGCATCATGTACAAAGCACTCATCACTGCCACCTGGAGGCATTTGCCCCGTGATAGCATAGCGTAAACATTCAATAATAGTGGTTTTGCCGCAACCATTTTGACCCAATATAAGCGTCAAAGGGGTTTGAAATGTGATGCGTTGTTCGTCGTTCTTGTCCGGACCGAAGCTTCGTATGCCTCTCACGGCAAGAGATTTAATACCAGCCATTATTGGAGAATAATCATATAAAACGGTTTATCAATAGATTTCCAACAAACTTTCGGCGTTTGCAAAACGTTATTGACTTGACGCTTCGACTACTCAGGGAAAAAGTGGCGGGCGGCGCGGCGAGTCGGCGTCGCAACTTATAATAATAATGTTGCCTACATTCAAAATTTGCAAATACAACAACAGAATAAAGGGTCTATTCACGATACAATCTCCAAAAGCTGGTCAAGCATATATTGTCAGTAAAAAAAGACACGAAATTCAAATTTTCTATGGGACGATATCGCTTCGCGCCTACATTTTTCAAATTTGCCGAAGTTTTCTACTAACAAAACAAGATCTGCTTGACCAAGTATATATAGTTTTTCAAAGGACTCTCTCATTTCAAACATGGACAGAGAGAATCATATCTTTGTCTTACACTAGTACTAGCAGCCAAAAGAAAAGGATGAGTATGGTTTTTTTTTGTTCTTATTTACAGACAAATTTGGTTTTACTAAATATAGTTTCTTACTTTACTCATGTTCCAAACAATGGCCACCTGCCGCGATTACCATTGCCTGAGTACGCGTGCAACTCCAGGGGATTTACATGCACGTTGCTAGCATGATAAAAAATATATAAAATCCTATACTCGCCTTATTTTAAACACAACACCATCCACCACCCTCTATATTGCATACGAAAGTGACGTGTTTTCATTTCGTCAAGAGTAGTCAGAGGGTCTACCGCGAACCACGTCCGACGTGTTTCCTCTCTGTCACACTTACGTACGAATTTACAAGTGCGACAGAGAGGCAACACGTCGAACGTGGTTCGTGGTAGGTGGTAGGCACTCTGTATTGTATTCTTTGGTCAAGAGCAAAGAGTAAAGTAAGTAAAGCTGGTCAAGCAAATCTTGTCAATAAAAAAGGCGCGAAATTCAAATTTTCTATGGGACGATATCCCTTCGCGCCTACATTTTTAGGGTTCCGTAGCCAAATGGCAAAAAACGGAACCCTTATAGATTCGTCATGTCTGTCTGTCTGTCTGTCCGTCTGTCTGTCCGTCCGTATGTCACAGCCACTTTTCTCCGAAACTATAAGAACTATACTGTTGAAACTTGGTAAGTAGATGTATTCTGTGAACCGCATTAAGATTTTTACACCAAAATAGAAAAAAAACAATAAATTTTTGGGGTTCCCCATACTTCGAACTGAAACTCAAAATTTTTTTTTTCATCAAACCTATACGTGTGGGGTATCTATGGATAGGTCTTCAAAAATGATATTGAGGTTTCTAATATCATTTTTTTCTAAACTGAATAGTTTGCGCGAGAGACACTTCCAAAGTGGTAAAATGTGTGTCCCCCCCCCCTGTAACTTCTAAAATAAGAGAATGATAAAACTAAAAAAAATATATTATGTACATTACCATGTAAACTTCCACCGAAAATTGGTTTGAACGAGATCTAGTTAGTAGTTTTTTTTTATACGTCATAAATTGCCTAAATACGGAACCCTTCATGGGCGAGTCCGACTCGCACTTGGCCGCTTTTTATTCAAATTTGCCTCCTTTTTCTACTGACAAGATATGCTTGACCAGCTAAATATAAGTTGAAAACGTTTGGACAGTGAACAACGCCCTTTATATAAAAGAAGAAAGAAGTTTCCAACTCTGTGGCATTAATGTTGCCAGAATTATGTAGTTACGTTCGAAAACTTATTCATCATAATTATTGAATTAAATATTCTAAATTTGAAAGGAGTTCAAACGAGACTGATTAATGAAAAATAAAAATGTTATGTTTTTATGAAACATATTTGATTGTGCCTAAATCTCCTATTTTGCTGATAGTTCCTTAACAAAATATCAGTACCAGTGCACACTACTAGTTTTTGAACTTCACGATTGGTTGCTGCCGTGCCGACTGCCGTGGTTTCGTCGATCTGTCGTGGAACTGTCAAACAATCGGTCGCCGTCAGTACGATAAAGAAAATCGAAATAAGCAACATTTCCACATATTGACACGCATTGCAACGTTGACAAATTTAATTTACCATGGCAGACAAAAGAAAAACCAAAAAACGTAAAGAGGTATGATTTCAACATTACTATGCTCGTACAGAGTTCAAGTATTCTCTGTGGTGATTTGCCTACGTTTTTGTGTACTTACGCGTGATTTCCCGGTGCCAGAAGATACTCCCTGTTATCCCAACGTCTCGAGAATCTCCGTTCAATTTAGGCTTTTGCGTCGCATATTTTTCACGTGCGTGTCATTTTCAATGACGCATTCTATATTTTATGTACATTCACGCTCACCGCACTCCATTAGAAACCCATGTTATTTATATTCTCCGTGATTTCATTGTGTTGCTTTAGTTTAAAGCCCATATAAAATAACTAATTCTGAGTCTATTATTGACTTTCTGAAGCTTGCTTGCATCATAAAACATCACATAAATTTGGTTGCTTGTGTTAGTATGGCATGTTTATTGTATGTTTAGACAAGAAATTTAAAGTTTTCATTTGATTTTTATGGTAAAGTAGGATGTAGCAATTTCATGCACGTTTCAATTAATTTAATTAATGTTACTTTGTTTTGTTCCATTCCAGCGAAAGAAGGTTAGATATATGTTTGTTTACATTTCCTCACGGTTTCACTGCACTGTGTTTTGTTTTCTGTGTCTAGAACACCACTTTGCAGCAAAGAACTATAAGAACTTGTGTTGTAGTATTATTGTGTTATTTATAAACATGTTACAAGCTTCAATTAGCTATACAGGGGTTCCCAACCTTTTTCAGTCTGCAGCGCACTTGTAAGTTTAAAATTATAACCTAACTTGGCTCTTCGAAATAGGTAACATGGTGAGGTGGATTGCCTCACGGTTTGGCTATCTACTGTCTACGGCACCCTAGGTTGCTGCAACACACAGTTTGGGAAGCCCTGAGCTTATTCGTTTCTTGGCTTAATCTGTTTTAAACTTGTGTTTTTGTAAGGAAGGGATAAAAAAAACATAAATTAACTAATTGTGGCTTGTAAAGTTTAATGAATAAGGGGGTTAGTGTTTTGGGAAAGGTATTACAACATAGTCTGTCTTAGAATCAAATATAATTCTTCTCTATGCAGGGGTGGTACCTCTACAGCTGACTACATGATGTGTTTATTTATTTATTTAAACTTTATTGCACAAAATATATACAACAATGTACAAATGGCAGACTTAATGCCAAATGACATTCTCTACCAGTCAACCATAGGGCCAAACAGAGATACCTTCAATTGGTGCAGAGAGAGAAAATATATTGATGTGTTGCTGTGTTTGGTATATATTATGTGCCTATTGGGTTAGTTTGCCAGTTTGAATTATTTCACTAAGGTCAATGTGGCTAATACATCCATTAGTGTTTTTCTCGAACAACAAACAAAATTGGTAAATTTATCGACAAAGCATTGATCGCTTTTAGTTTCAGCAATCAAAAGCAAATGGTTTTTTTTCCTACGATTGAAAGAAATAAACGCTTGTGGACTGCTACGAAGGAATTAGCCACATTGACCTTTGGGGGAAAACCATATTAAATTAACATTACAATTTTAGAAAATTATGGTTATTTGGATTTAAAGGTCTATGTGGGTTTAAACTAACAACTTACCAATTAAAATGTGATAAATGATAACTTGATATGGTAGGATCACAAATGTATAAATCTAAATAAAAAATTGGTGGAAACCACTTTGGTGTGTTTGAGCTATGAGGTCCAGGTGTTTGCTTAGTTATGTTAGCATAAGAAAGAACTTCGCTGTAGTAAACGCTATGCACATTTTTATCGGACAAATTTGTTAAGTATGTAATACTCCTAAATTTTACCATAAAAACCTTAGACTAAAAAATCTAGATAATTATTACGCCGAAAACTGAAGTTTAAAGTAGTTTAGGCATTTCAGTTAAAATAAACGTGTGTTGGTGATTGCCGACATAGTACGTTTTGTCATGCGTTTTATGAGTTTTACCTGTAGATTTACCTTAATAACAACTGTTACGCAAGGTTGGAAGTAATGGAAGTACAAGTAATGATACTGATCAGTTAGTGGTCACTAACCATGAAATAAGTACTTTGTTCATAGATACAAGTTAATTCACCGAATCTAACACAAATAGACTGAATGAATGAATGTAAAAAATAATCTGTGTACATATTTTAAATGCTTTATATCTTATACCTTTAAACAAGCAAGTCTTGTATGAATGAAATTTGCTATATGGGGGTTTTCGGAGGTGAAAGGATTTCTCCAGATATTCTATCTAATACCTTAAAACGAGCAATTGTTTATTTATTTATATGTATATTTCGGGGATCTCGGCCACGGCTCATCTGATTTCGATGAAATTTGCTATAAGTATAGGGGTTTTTGGGGGCAAAAAATCGATCTAGCTAGGTTTTATCTCTGGGCCTCTGGCAAAGTCTCTGGGAAAACGCACATTTTGAGTTTTTTTTATATATTTTCCGAGCAAAGCTCAGTCGCCCAGATATTACTTAGTAAGAAGAGATTATCTCATTAAATCATTGACATGACGTCAAACAAGCATACTGATCCTAGAAAACTGAGCAAAATTATTACATATTAAATATGATCTTTGAGCGCAGTGAGGAAAAAAAGTTTTCGCATGTAGCTTGTAATTTTATAGTATAGACCCACTTGTGGATTAGATCCACAGACCGAAACCTTTCAATATCGCGTAAGTAATCTGTAAAAAAAAGCGATTTATTTCCGATTGTAACTTTTTATACCTGTAACTAATATGTTTTCGTTATTAAGGAAAGAAATGATTTCAAATTGATAGAATTTCCTTTTATCATTCAGCTTCCGTGTGATATAATAGCATGCATTAATTGTTATCTGTAAACTAACACGTGTGTAGTGTCATGTTTACTAACAAAGTTAATATACAGCATACAGCATGCATACAATGTAGGTAACAATTCTTATCAGAGTAATCAGCTCGGCCAATATGTGTAACGCGCGCATTAGTGCAATCAATTTTAAGGGTGGTTGCACACAGAACTCAAGGTTGGCTAGCAGGTGTTTACTGTGCTTTATAGTAGTTTATAGCAGTAGTCGACAACCTTTTAACAGCCAAGGGCCACATAGTAGTTAACGAAGTTGACGCGGGCCGTACTTTGTTAATATTTATGACTATCAGACATTGTCGTTTGTCAATATTACATACAAAATAGCCAGGGAGGCTCGCGGGCCGCAAGTGACAGATTCACGGGCCGCAGGTTGCCGACCGCTGCTTTATAGAGATCCACATTCGACAACACGCATCACCCTTACTCCCATCCTTATTTGGAGTCGGCTCTCCTAATCCTTAATCTCTAGAGTGGTCTTTTCTGGGTCGCCTCTTGGTGTTTTATAGATAAATAAATATTATAGGACATTCTTACACAGATTGACTAAGTTCCACAGTAAGCTCAAGAAGGCTTGTTGAAGGTTGTGAGAAGGCTTGTATTTTTTATTTATGACTGTCATCCGTGTAAGTTCAGATCTTCCTTATGCCCTGGTTTCGGTTCAAGTTCTAGGACTTTTCTTGTCATGTGGTCACGGTCAGTGGTCACGCATCAAAGTAGTAAGTCGAGTCGTTTTTTGCATTCTTTTTAGGGTTCCGTACCCAAAGGGTAAAAAACGGGACCCTATTACTAAGACTTCACTGTCCTTCCGTCCGTCTGTCACCAGGCTGTATCGCATGAACCGCGATAGCTAGGCAGTTGAAATTTTCACAAATGATGTATCTCTGTTGCCGCTATAACAACAAATACTAAAAATAAAATAAAATAAATATTTAAGCGGGGCTCCCATACAACAAACACGATTTTTTTGCTCTATTTTTTGTTGATGGTGCGGAACCCCCCGTGCGCGAGTCCGACTCGCACTTGGCCGGTTTTAATAAAGATTCCATAAACTATTTTGCAGGTTTTATCGTGGTTTTATCTAAATCAACATGCGTTATTGTATGATTTGTGTACAGAACCCCTAGTGTAAATAAATTTCATTCGATAGCGTAACGAGCGTTCGCATAATGTCTATTTTTGTATGGGATTTTGAACAGCGCGCCAAGCGGGACGTTTTGGAAACTCAAAATCCCTTACAAAATGACATAACGCAAACGCGTACGTCACGTCACGCTATGGAATCTCAAAGCTCAGAGCCTCGTAAAAACGAGTCGAGTTTTTCAAATATAGACTCGAGGGACACGAGTTCTTACCAACACTAATCTAAACGAATCGAATCATGTGATACTGATAATAAAAAAATTACAAGAGTAACACTTTTAGAGTCTGTGCGGAAAGAGAAGAGACGTGAAATGTATTGAGCCCCATACATTTCACGACTCTTCTCTTTCCGAACCAATTCTAACTAATATGTCTCCGTCCAATAAAATAAAGACAAATCAGGACCGCTATGCGCCAATTCAAAGCGCCTACATGTCTTAGCGGCTTTATGTCCCACTTTCCGTACTTTCACCAGCCACTCTAGACTAGTATCACAGTTAACGCGCTTGAGAGCGGTCGTGAAAGCTCGCGATGGTTAAACGGTGGTATGTGAGTGTCCGGCTTTATTTTATATTTTTATAAATGTTTAACACCCCTGCGTTGCGGAATGAGTGCTTGTGTGATGGGCTACTTGATAAAAAGTTGTTGTAAAGTCTAAGTTTATGTATTTCTGTTTTTTGTGTTTGTGTCAAGATGTGTAAGTTTGTGAGAATGTGTGGAGAATTCTAGTATAGTAGCGACCTGTATAGAGTAGATATCTTTTTCGGGATCATCCATTAATTACGTCACACGAATTTCTAGGTTTTTTTACCCCTCCCCCCCTCCTTGTCACACTTGGTCACATTTTGCAAACCCCTCCCCCCTTGGTGAGAGGTCACATTTTAGGCAAATTTGTTTTCAACGAAATTGACAATATTAAATCGGCATTATTTTTTTTAATAAAAAAATATTTTTGATATATAAATATTAGTAATTTTATAACACAACGAAAGTTACATCCAAAATCTCATTATTTAACTGTACAGCGAATAAAAAAATATAAATTAATTTTCGGTTACTGATGAAGTTTAAAGTGACATCACAATGTTTGTGACTCCCCCCCCTCCCCCATGTCACAACATGTCACATTTTCTTGACCCCCGCCCTCCCTCTAAACGTGTGACGTAATTAATGGATGACCCCTTCTATTGTAATCTGGCTTATTTTCCTTGTTACTTTAACCCTCGAATAACTAAAATCACCCTCTTGAACTTAAACTTAAATAAATATAAAAGCAATCAGTAAGCTAATACATAGAGTATTTTGATTTTTAGTATTATTACATATCTAATACCTTTAAACGAGCAATTATTGTATATTTATTTATATATATATTTCGGGGATCTCGGAAACGGCTCTAACGATTTCGATGAAATTTGCTATATGGGGGTTTGGGGGGCGAAACATTCAGAAAAATCTGGCTAGGTCTTATCTCAGGGAAATCACCCAGATATTATAATATGTAAAAGGACGACTTTACTGTTCTTATTGATTTTAACAGTTGATGTTGATACAGGTGACATGGTAATTACAATTGTAAAGTTATTAAAACAAACCTGGTTAATCATTTACGTACATCAACATTCACTTACAAACATAAAGATTAATGTTCGTAAGCGGCACTGACGGATTGCTTCTAAAAACATTACTTTCCCTTTTTAGTTAGTCAATTAATTACACTATTACCTTATAACAGTAACACAGTCGTAACTGTTACTTAAATATCTGACCATGACAATGATCGTGATACACACCTGAACCGTTTCATTAGTATGCTTATCCAACTATCAAGTAGGCAAGTGGAACACCCGAACTGTAACTAAAGTTGAACTCTATTTGCGTAGTGATATGACTCAATTTTATTTGTCGGGTTTTTTGTTTAAGCTACGCGTTTAGATCGTCTTGAAAGTAGAATATTAAACTTTACACATGTTGTGATAAGACTCAATTTCAAATATTTCAATTAAGTTTGATGACGTGCAGATTAGAATTAAGTTTGCGACGGTTATTCGTTAATATTGGTTAGTAAGTTAGTTTTGTGTTCGGTCGGTTTGAAACGGACCTAAAGTAGAGGATGTATTTTCACTGTGTCAGAAAGAATGATGTTTAGAGGAGAATATCCATGAACAACTAATATTTTGCTTCTTCCATCTGTACAATGTCAGGACTTTATAATATCGGTTAACAAATTACTTATCCTATTAATGCGATTTACTAACCGTATTATAAATTTGACTTTATCATTATACATATTAGATAACGTAACCTTGACGAAATTTTGTTTATTGTAATATACTATAAGGTCTGTAAAGTTAACACTGTCACTATTATTAGTTATTAGAATACCACACCTTTATCTACGAGTTTTTTTTTTCCTAATGTTTCAAGCGTATCTATTTGACCGCCTTTTCACAAAAGTCAATAGCCTTAGCTTAGCACAGGAGTTCCGCGAATGTATCTCGCGCTCGAGTTAGCCTGTCTTTTTCAGACCATGTAAATTACGAGGGACGAGTAGGCTATCTCGCTCGCGACATACTGTTCATGTACTATTAAGCCTACTGTTCTGAATAACAAAATGTCTTTATCATAGGGCCACGGAACGCGCGCGCTGAGCGTGCACGCTTGACGTGACGCCGACCGACGTACACCCAGCTGCAACATTGCAACATTGCCTGGACACTTAATGAATGAATTAATTCATAATATGGCCATGCAATTTTACAGCTCAATGCCTCAATATACATTTGTGTTAGCTAATGTATAGCGGTCGGCGTCAGCGTCAAGCTGGCTCTGAAGGGGCCCACACTGATTAACAGTCCGCCGGACGATATCGGCCTGTCAGTTGTTTGGAACTGTCAACTTTTTGTTCTAACTGACAGGCTGATACCGTCCGGCGGACTGTTAATCAGTGGGTCCCTTGAGTGTGTGTTACGGGGCCGAGGCGTGTGTCTTGTACAAACCAAGTATTTCCATTCCAGGAATACGGGGAGCCCCCCGAGTCAGAAAAGCCGACGCGCGAGGAGTACTCCGTGGCCAAGTGGCTGAAGGCCAACGTGCCCACCAAGAAGACCAAGTTCCTGAACCATCATGTGGAATACTTCACTGGTATGTTAACATACTCAATTGTCATACACCGTGGAACTTAAGAACCCGACAAATTTGAAGAGTCCAGAGAAAAACCATGCTGCCATAGGCTATTTTTTTTATTCTCATTAAAGTACTTTACTAGGTACACTTGCTATTCAGGTAAGTAATATTGTACAGATGTAGTGCAAATTCATGAGGGCTTATTTAGACGGCGCGCGAACTCGTTTACGATTTTAGTTACATTGCGGACTATTGAGGTGACATTACTGACATCAATCCAGCAGACCGATCAAATGACGCAATGTAATGAAAGTCGCATACGAGTTCTCGCACCTTCTAAATGAGCCCCAATTATTTTCCATCGTATTTTCACGGAAATGTACGAACGTAGGTTGACTGCGAATTTTTTTTAATGTAATTAAAGTTTAAAAACCTAAAACCTTGATTCTTCGTATCTACTTAACCATTTACTGCTTGATATTTTCTTAAAATTTTCTGTACAGTCACTATCAGATATCAGATATATCGGAGCGCCTAAGGTGCTCGCAAATATCTGAGCACGCCTCTATTGTCAAGGCGTTAGAGTGCTTGTTCAGTTCTTATGAAGGCCTTGGCCGCTCCGATATATCTGATGGCGACTGTCTAATCGCTGCCTCGTGTCATGTTAAACTGTGTCACAGAATCCTTTTTAAACTTCGTAGCTAATCTGAAAATGCACCCATGCTTACGACTCCCGAAATAGAAACACCACTCGTTTCATTCGTAAATTTATTTTTCTATTTTTTGTTACTAAAGAAAGACGGGACGTGTCTTTCAGTTCACTTGATGTTTTTTGATCTTACTCATCTTACTATTATCGTCCGTATCGAATGAGTCCAGCTCATTCGTATGTTTAATTGAACGGAATGCTTTATTTTTTGCTTTCCTAATCATTATATATCCGTGACCGATGCATCATATATTATGCAATTATACATATTTATCAAGTACTTTTCGAGACCTTTCTAATGACCCTAAACTGGATGTGTTAATTTGTGTTCCGTCGAGTTGTTTTGGTTACCTTCCGACTGCATCATCAGATCAGCTCCATGTTAGCATATTATTGCATTGTTGTCGTCGACATTTCATTCATTTCATTTATTTATTTCTATAACAATATGATATTGTGTTAGAAAACTAATACATACACGTAATAAAATTATAAAATAACAGCGGGACATGTCAACAAATAAATAAAATTCCAAAACTTCAATCACAAAAAAAAGTACATCAGATAAAGTAGGTAATAAAAATGACATCATAGAAAGTGTAAAGTTACATGCATGATAATTTTGTACAAAATCAGTTTAATTTTCAAAGATCTCGTCAACGTCGTTACGGAAGTACCTACTTCAATTTTACTGAATCAGATATCTGGGGCCCGTTTCTCAAAAGCTTGTAACTTGTAGTACAAGTGGAAGTCCCTTTCTAACAAAAGCTGTCAAAAAGTGACATCCGCTTGTATTACAAGCTTTTGAGAAATGGGCCCAGGAAGTAGAAGTTACAAGATTAAAATCAAACATATATTACACATATACAAAGAAACATAAATACGCAGTGAAGCTAAATAAAAGTGTGTAAAAACAGAGAAAGAGTTATACCGGCTTATTACAATTATTATTAAGTGTAAATACACATTGTATATTTTTGACAGTTCTTTAATGGAACTGCGTTTTAACTAATGCCTGTCGATTAACCCGATTCGAGTATCGATGGTAGGTAAATAATAATGAAATAGTTATTTGTACAACAAGAGATCAAAGTTTGATATTTCTTCGAGTGCTTATTTTGAGTCCCGTGCAAGCGAAAGATTCTATACTAGATTCACGAGCGTAGCGAATGAATCTAATTTAGAATCTTGAGCGTAGTAAGGGACTCAAAAGCGCACGAGATATAAATAACTTTGATCTCGTGTAGTTCACAAAACTTTTCACCTCAGCAGTGAGAACATATTAGAGAACCCGAAAAATGTATTCCTTCTCCATCACTTACCTATTCACTCATGTTTTCTTAAGATATACCAACAATTAAGTTTTCACCTCGGCAGCTCGAACAAAACTTTGCTACTTAAAAACAGTGAGCAAAATCGCATTTTGCTCACTGAGTGCGATTTTGCTCACTGTTTTTAGTTAGCAAAGTACCCTTGTTCGAGCTGCTGATGTGAAAATAACATTTAATATTGAAGTTTATAAATAATTCGGTTAAATGCAGTAGGTAGGTAATTAGGTTTCAACAACTTCAAATTGTCCTTTGACGTCCAGTGCATTAGAAAAATAAAAATTTGACACAATTCTAGGGATTGACAGGGCAAGCTATGATGGCGCTATCTGCTAAATACTTCGACCGGCCGACCCCATTACGTCCATCCATTCCTTTTAGATCATCTGATCATCAAAATTTTGTGGTCCACTTTTTAGGGTTCCGTAGCAAAAATGGCAAAATCGGAACCCTTATAGTTTCGCCATACATCCGTCTGCCTGTATGTTACAGCCATTTATCTTTTATTATACCTAGGTATCGATATTAGAAGCACAGATCGAATCGATTGGACACATCTTATCGACTGTCGGAGCAAATGTTTAATAACACGCGCCCCTGTTTCAATTCTCCATGTGGTTGTGGAGCGGTCGGATTTGCTCTAGTTTTGAAATTGTTTGTTGAAAAATGTTAGGAAGTTTAATGTAATCATTGTGCGCTGTGGCGACAAATGTCGGTCGCGGCTTATTTGAATAACTGTCAATTTTGATGTACAGTTGGTCAAACCAAATTGGTCAGTAAATATAAGAACATAAAAAAACTATACTTATCCTTTTCTTTTTGGGTGCTAGTAATAGTATGATTCTCTCTGTCTATGTTTGAAGTGAGACAGTACTTTGACAAACTAATATACTTAAAATCGGTGTATCCTTTCCATGTTTCATTTCCGACACCAATAAGATAAGATAGGAAAATAGAAGATTAGCTTTGGCGTATCCAAAATCTACGAAATCTTAGAAAAATTATATAAATGCACTTTGTATTTTTTTATTTAGGTACCTCATAACCAAGTATCATCATCTTCCTTGCGTTGTCCCGGCATTTTGCCACGGCTCATGGGAGCCTGGGGTCCGCTTGGCAACTAACCAACTATGCTCAAGGCAAAAACTTATTGCGTAAAATTCAATAATCACTCATAAGTCTATCATGTTACAAAGCGGAAGTGATTTGGAATTACCAGAATACATCTTACCAGGCGTAGCTCACTCAGCGATTTCGTCGCGTCGCTACAAGTACCTACAAGTACATGCGGCCCACACCAACTGTGGTGTCTATGCCGTAGTAGTTGCCGCGCACCGCTACGGAACAGACGCCTGCTCACGCTTGCGCCACCTAGCGGTCATATCTGTCGTAATAGACGCGTTTTGCTAGAGTTAATCTTCTGTACCTAGTACTATTATTTATTCTGTGATCTTACTAATAACACGAATATCTTTTCAGGAGTGAAAGCCGTGGACGCGCTTCTGACCTCAAAATGGGCGACGGGCAAAAATCCCATCTTTACAACGCGACTCGAGGTCACAGACTACTTGCACCAGATGCTGCTGCACAAACTCTTCCACAGGGCTAAGAAGGTAAGATCCTTCTGTCGGTCTGTTACCTCTTCACACTTAAACCGCTGAACCTATCTGTCGTCAAAATTGGCGACGGGCCAGAATCCCATCTTTACAACGCGGCTCGAGGTCACAGACTACTTGCACCAGATGCTGCTGCACAATCTCTTCCACAGGGCTAAGAAGGTAAGATCCTTCTGTCTGTCTGTCTGTTACCTCTTCACATTTAAACAGGTGAACCTATCTGTCGTCAAAATTGGCGACGGGCCAGAATCCCATCTTTACAACGCGGCTCGAGGTCACAGACTACTTGCACCAGATGCTGCTGCACAAACTCTTCCACAGGGCTAAGAAGGTAAGATCCTTCTGTCTGTCTGTCTGTTACCTCTTCACACTTAAACCGCTGAACCTATCTGTCGTCAAAATTGGCGACGGGCCAGAATCCCATCTTTACAACGCGGCTCGAGGTCACAGACTACTTGCACCAGATGCTGCTGCACAAACTCTTCCACAGGGCTAAGAAGGTAAGATCCTTCTGTCTGTCTGTCTGTTACCTCTTCACATTTAAACAGGTGAACCTATCTGTCGTCAAAATTGGCGACGGGCCAGAATCCCATCTTTACAACGCGGCTCGAGGTCACAGACTACTTGCACCAGATGCTGCTGCACAAACTCTTCCACAGGGCTAAGAAGGTAAGATCCTTCTGTCTGTCTGTCTGTCTGTTACCTCTTCACATTTAAACCGCTGAACCTATCTGTCGTCAAAATTGGCGACGGGCCAGAATCCCATCTTTACAACGCGACTCGAGGTCACAGACTACTTGCACCAGATGCTGCTGCACAATCTCTTCCACAGGGCTAAGAAGGTAAGATCCTTCTGTCTGTCTGTTACCTCTTCACATTTAAACCGCTGAATCTATTTGTCGTCAAAATTGGCGACGTGCAAGAATCCTGCTGCACAAACTCAAACAGGGCTAAGAAACTCACATTTATAGACGGGTGTAATGCGAAATTTATTCCATTACCTTTATTTACCGGTTTTGAGCAAACGCTCGCATGCTACTCGCCCGCGTTGACCGAAAACGAAGTAAATGTTTACTTGTAAAGGCATGTGCCTTTTGCGCCACAATAACGTTCAGATTAAGAAGCCAGACATCAAATCTGTCTAAAGGAGGCGTATCCATTCACCACGCACACAAGGCGCTAGCTAGTTTTTACTACCGTTGCGCGAGTGTTAGTATGTGAATGTGGAGAGGAACGAGCGGCGACACAGGTTTCGATACTAACTGTGTGCGATAGCCATTCTAACCCTTTAATATGTTCTGTGGTTTCGACACAGGTTTCACTGGTCATGGTCGCGGCTAACTGACGTTTGTAATGGAATAAATTTCGCGTTAGACCCGTCTATAAATGTGAGTTAATATGTGTTCAAAACGCGAAAGTTTTAATTATTATACTTTGTAAATATTTTATAGTAAATCTCCTTGTTAGTAAAAGAAATGAGTACCACTCAATATGCGCAACATGGCAAAAGCTAAATAAAATCTCAGCTCAATGTCTACTATCACCAGACTTGGCTCACTCCGCGATTTCGTCGAATCGCTACAATTAAGTACCTACAAGTACATGCGGCCCACACCAATTCTGGTGTCTAGCCATAGTAGTTGTAGCGCACCGCTACGGAACGGACGCTTGCTCGCGCTTGCGCCACCTATCGGTCATATCTGTCATAATAGACGCGTTTTGTTAGAGAGTAAATCTTCTGTACCTAGTAGTATTATTTATTCTGTGCTATCACGTATAAAATTCTCCGAAGCCATTAAATCTTCAGATTTTTTTAGGTAAATGACCTCTTCGACTGTATTTGTTAAATTTTGTTAATACTATACGTCTGGCATCTAAAGCAGCGGTCGGCAACCTGCGGCCCGTGAACCTGTCCCTTGCGGCCCGCGAGCCTCCCTGGCTATTTTGTATGTAATATTGACAAACGACAATGTCTGGTAATGTCATAAATATTAACAAAGTACGGCCCGCGTCAACTTCGTTAACTACTATTGGTTGCTAAAAGGTTGCCGACCAATGATCTAAAGCTTAGCAGCTGCCGTAAAAGACTGTACATTTTTGGTCAAGTTTTTTATCTTCCACATGATAGCTCTGTGCAAATTTCAAGTTAAAATTGGCAATAAGTGTGTACCTATTCAAATTTTATGATCTTTCTCTATGTGGAATAGTTAGTTGCCTCTGATAATTAAAAATATTTAAATTCATAATTATTTTAGGTACCAGTGAGCGAACAGGAGTTAAAAGGCAAGAAGAAAAAGGACGCAGATAAAAACAAGAGTGGCGATGAAAAGGACGAGAAGAGTCAGGTCAGCGCGAGTGAGGGAAAGGTAAGATATACAATGATATTATACAGGGTGCTTCCTGTAACAGGAGCAATAAATTAAACTAAAGACTGTACTCCTCAAACTGACCAACATTTGTTCAGCAACTTTTGAAAATAACTCATATTTTGATTTTTATTACACTTTAAAGTTTATTCTAAGACGCAATGTATTGCAAATTTTGTTATGTTTAAAGCGTGACAAGCAACGTCAAACACACTGATGTCAGCGTACATTGAAGGCAATATTTATTTTGTATGAAAAAGAGGAAGTCTAAAGGATTCATAATTTTTAAAAGTCTCTGAACAAATGTTGGTCAGTTTGAGGAGTACAGTCTTTAGTTTAATTTATTGCTCCTGTTACAGGAAGCACCCTGTATAACTATAGGTACATACTCATACATAAGGTGCACAAACACAAGGTGAGAATAAGAGCGCGTCGAGGTAATTTTGAACACCTCACCCGCTTAGCAACTTCTGCTGTTGACTGTATTTCTACTGCGGTAAAAACAACAAATTAAAATAACGTGTTGTTTTCTATGTTTAAGTAATAGTATTAACTACTTATTGTCTTTTTATAGTTCATTATTATCTATTATCTTTTTTTTACTTATACACAGTTTTATTTATCATGTAGAAGAATTATTACTATAATTATTAAATAAATAAATAAATTAAATATTCCTTTATTTCAGGCCTGTGGCCCATAAAAAGTTGTTAGTAACAATGCCTTAGTCTATGTTAGTATACAAAAAAGTAAAAACTAATAACAATTAAAATAACAACTAAATAAATTAATATATTTTACACAAGCCCGAGCATTGTTTGCCTCTATTTGTTATAAATGGGGCAGTCAAACCTATACGCAAACAGTCCCAGGATGCTGTTGCTGCTGCTTCGAACGCGACTGAGCAAGGAGGCCACTTTCTTGCGGATGATGGCGTGGAACCCGTCCGTATGCGCCTCCGCGGACATACCTGATGCGCTACAGAAAATGTTGTTGTATTGGATGCGCAGAACATTGGCAGCCTTACGGGTGTATGTCACCCACAGACTGCTCGCGTAAAAAGATTAGCAATATGCCTTAAAAAGTGCCACTTTAACCGGCTTAGAGCATCGAGCAAATCTGCGAGCAACCATGTTACCCCTGACTGCCAATGCTCTGCGCTCCCTTTCAAGGTCACTGTCATCTTTCAAGTCTTCGGTGACTACATGACCTAAATATTTAAATTTAGTCACCACCTGAAGTGCGCTGCAGTTCAACTTAATGGGCGGAACATTCATCGGCTTTATTTTACCGCTCTTAAAAACAAGCACTTCACTCTTATCACAGTTATATCTGAGCCCGTGTTCCGTCGCATAGGCTTCACAAATAGCGACGAGTTCTCGGATTGACCTCACCGACGGCCCCAACAACACCATATCATCCGCATAGCTGATATTGTTAACACACGCATTGTCTATATGACAGCCTGTATGAGCGTTGCTGAGCTCGCCTATGAGGTATTGATATATAGGTTGAAAAGCAGAGGAGACGTAAGTCCCCCCTGCCTCACACCACATTCCATGCCATACGAGTGTGACAAAGCCGAGCCCCACCTCACCTGATTCTGTTGATGACCGTACCAGTACATCAGGATAGATAATATAGATATACATTCAGCCGGTACACCCGCGCCCTTCAGTTTGTCCCAAAGCTTGCTATATAATATATTATGTATTATTAATTATCTTCTTCTATATTTCTATAGTTCTAGTTAATACTCTGATCACGCTAAGCTACGCTCGTAGCACATTGTGGAACGATGCCATACACGTGGTTGGACATAACTTTTTATTCTTCTAACAAAAATCCATGAAATTTTTATTAAGAAATACATTGATCTGTTCTGCAGGACACAAAAGACAAGGACAACAAAGAGAAAGAGAAGAAGAAACGCAAGATCCGGCTAGAAATGCACATGGAGCAAGTTTTCCTGGACACTTTGGACGCCTACGTATGGATATACGACCCCATGCCGTGGTACTACTGGGTGTGCGGCGCGCTGGTCGTGTTCGGGACCATCGGCGTGTGCATGTTCCCGCTGTGGCCCGCTACTGTCAGGTGAGATACTAAATATGTTGTATAGGACAGGAGACAAGGACATAAAGAGTGAGAGAGATGTACGACCCCATGCCGTGGTACTACTGGGTGTGCGGCGCGCTGGTCGTGTTTGGGACCATCGGCGTGTGCATGTTCCCGCTGTGGCCCGCTACTGTCAGGTGAGATACTAAATATGTTGTATAGGACACAATACAAGGACAACATAGAGAGAGAGAGATGTACGACCCCATGCCGTGGTACTACTGGGTGTGCGGCGCGCTGGTCGTGTTCGGGACCATCGGCGTGTGCATGTTCCCGCTGTGGCCCGCTACTGTCAGGTGAGATACTAAATATGTTGTATAGGACACGAGACAAGGACAACAAAGAGAGAGATGTACGACCCCATGCCGTGGTACTACTGGGTGTGCGGCGCGCTGGTCGTGTTCGGGACCATCGGCGTGTGCATGTTCCCGCTGTGGCCCGCTACTGTCAGGTGAGATACTAAATATGTTGTATAGGACACGAGACAAGGACCACAAAGAGAGAGATGTACGACCCCATGCCGTGGTACTACTGGGTGTGCGGCGCGCTGGTCGTGTTCGGGACCATCGGCGTGTGCATGTTCCCGCTGTGGCCCGCTACTGTCAGGTGAGATACTAAATATGTTGTATAGGACACGAGACAAGGACATAAAGAGTGAGAGAGATGTACGACCCCATGCCGTGGTACTACTGGGTGTGCGGCGCGCTGGTCGTGTTCGGGACCATCGCCGTGTGCATGTTCCCGCTGTGGCCCGCTACTGTCAGGTGAGATACTAAATATGTTGTATAGGACACGAGACAAGGACATAAAGAGTGAGAGAGATGTACGACCCCATGCCGTGGTACTACTGGGTGTGCGGCGCGCTGGTCGTGTTTGGGACCATCGGCGTGTGCATGTTCCCGCTGTGGCCCGCTACTGTCAGGTGAGATACTAAATATGTTGTATAGGACACTAGACAAGGACATAAAGAGTGAGAGAGATGTACGACCCCATGCCGTGGTACTACTGGGTGTGCGGCGCGCTAGTCGTGTTCGGGACCATCGGCGTGTGCATGTTCCCGCTGTGGCCCGCTACTGTCAGGTGAGATACTAAATATGTTGTATAGGACACGAGACAAGGACATAAAGAGTGAGAGAGATGTACGACCCCATGCCGTGGTACTACTGGGTGTGCGGCGCGCTGGTCGTGTTCGGGACCATCGGCGTGTGCATGTTCCCGCTGTGGCCCGCTACTGTCAGGTGAGATACTAAATATGTTGTATAGGACACGAGACAAGGACATAAAGAGTGAGAGAGATGTACGACCCCATGCCGTGGTACTACTGGGTGTGCGGCGCGCTGGTCGTGTTCGGGACCATCGGCGTGTGCATGTTCCCGCTGTGGCCCGCTACTGTCAGGTGAGATACTAAATATGTTGTATAGGACAGGAGACAAGGACATAAAGAGTGAGAGAGATGTACGACCCCATGCCGTGGTACTACTGGGTGTGCGGCGCGCTGGTCGTGTTTGGGACCATCGGCGTGTGCATGTTCCCGCTGTGGCCCGCTACTGTCAGGTGAGATACTAAATATGTTGTATAGGACACAATACAAGGACAACATAGAGAGAGAGAGATGTACGACCCCATGCCGTGGTACTACTGGGTGTGCGGCGCGCTGGTCGTGTTCAGGACCATCGGCGTGTGCATGTTCCCGCTGTGGCCCGCTACTGTCAGGTGAGATACTAAATATGTTGTATAGGACACAAGACAAGGACCACAAAGAGAGAGAGATGTACGACCCCATGCCGTGGTACTACTGGGTGTGCGGCGCGCTGGTCGTGTTCGGGACCATCGGCGTGTGCATGTTCCCGCTGTGGCCCGCTACTGTCAGGTGAGATACTAAATATGTTGTATAGGACACGAGACAAGGACATAAAGAGTGAGAGAGATGTACGACCCCATGCCGTGGTACTACTGGGTGTGCGGCGCGCTGGTCGTGTTCGGGACCATCGGCGTGTGCATGTTCCTGCTGTGGCCCGCTACTGTCAGGTGAGATACTAAATATGTTGTATAGGACACAAGACAAGGACATAAAGAGTGAGAGAGATGTACGACCCCATGCCGTGGTACTACTGGGTGTGCGGCGCGCTAGTCGTGTTCGGGACCATCGGCGTGTGCATGTTCCCGCTGTGGCCCGCTACTGTCAGGTGAGATACTAAATATGTTGTATAGGACACGAGACAAGGACAACAAATAAAATGGACAATAATTCAAATTAAAGAGCGATCTCTCCCAGACAGCGGTGAGCGGAACAATTGATTAATTCATGTTCTTTTTGGTATTTCAGAAAAGGCGTATACTACTTATCGATCGCGGCCGCCGCGTTTCTGGTGCTTATCATCGCTCTGGCCGTACTGCGCGTCGTGGTGTTCTGTCTAGTGTGGCTGCTAACGTTGTCGCGGCACCATCTCTGGCTGCTACCCAACCTGACCGAGGACGTGGGGTTCTTCGCCTCCTTCTGGCCGCTGTATAAGGTGGGTTCCTGATCATAGCTGGCCGTGCTCGTGGTGTACTGTCTAGTGTGGCTGCTAACGTTGTCGCGGCACCATCTCTGGCTGCTACCCAACCTGACCGAGGACGTGGGTTCTTCGCCTCCTTCTGGCCGCTGTATAAGGTGGGTTCCTGGCCACTATCTAAATTTGTACGTTTCAGCCTTAACAGACGATTTTGGTTGCAAACGTTGCGATAAAATAGTGACCGCGCGATCATAGAACAAATCATTCGGCTGTGCGGGACTGGCAAAAAAGCTGACAGCAGTAACAACTAGTGTTAAGTAGGACTCGAGTCCTTAAAGTCCTCTGCTTCAAGACTCGACTCAGTTTTACAGACTCTTATAATAAGTCTAAACTAAAGTTCTTTTCAACTTGATAGAGACACGAATTTTTTGTAGAGACTCGGTCCTTTTCAGAGAACTCCCGAGACAAAGGACCCGACTCGGGAGTTAACTTAAAAGACCCGGAAGTTTTTTAAGCGCAGTCTCGTAAAAACGAGCTGCGTTCTTCAAGTTCTACAAAGAACTCGAGTTTCTACCGACACTAGTAACAGCCCATAAATATCTTCACTCATCACCGAAATAAGCGCAGTAAGTTTCTTGTAACTTTTCACATTATTAGCCGCAAAATACATGTCCAATCTCTCTGTATAAAAATTTCAGTTCCCGTGCTTCAAACTCCAGACATTTTTACTGTATGTTTATTTACTCGTCGCCAATGAAATAAATCAAACTACATATTAATCATCATCATCTTCCTCGCGTTGTCCCGGCAATTTGCCACGGCTCATGGGGGCCTGGGGTCCGCTTGGCAACTAATCCCAGGAATTGGCGTGGGCACTAGTTAGGGTTCCGTACCCAAAGGGTAAAAACGGGACCCTATTACGTATGCAGTGTAATCATTAAGCTTTCTTGGCGTCCATTTACATTATTTTTAGAGTCTGATTACGCTAAGGTTTCAAGCCAAGTGCTACGTCAAGTATGACGTCTATAGGGATATGTATACGTTGGTACTGCCAAGTTTGTGCAAAGTTAGAGCGGTCAGAGTCCAGTCATCATCATATCAGCCTTTTATCGCCCACTGCTGAGCATAGCCCTCTCTTCTAGAACGCCCCTTGTCCCGGTCCTGAGCTAATCTCATCCAGAAGTGACCCGCAATCTTCCGAATATCGTCCACCCAAGCCAACGGACGCCAGGCACTCCTTTCGTCTGAAAAATCAGAGTCAGAGCACAGAATAAATAATAGTACTAAGTACAGAAGACTCACTATCTAACAAAACGCGTCTGTTACGATCAGCACAGATATGGCCGCTAGGTGGCGACAGCGCCACGCGCGGCTTATGGCTTTCCCCAAAATTGGGGATGTACTTTTAGCTACCTGTAGCAAAGCGACGAAATCGCGGAGTGAGACGCCTGGTCAGAGTCTAGTATTAAAATAATAGTACATTATTGTCGAGGTTCGGAAGTAGCTACTTGCTGGCTGAGGATTCGTTTTAAACGGACGACCTTGGGAGTCCGTTTAATTGAATCCGAAGCCAGCAAGTAGCCTTCCAACCGAGTCATATATAGTGCTTTTCTCAAAAATGGTGCAAGAAATAGAAATATTTTTCGAAAGCAACGTTCTAATTTTCACATAAAAAAGTAAAACCATTAAAAAGATATGCTTGCCGCCTTAAAAAAAAAGAAGTATTTTTCTCCTACCTATTTGAGACACCTAAATAGTCGCGGTACCAACATTAAGCCTGTAACAGACTATCGCACCGCACCGCGACCTTGGAGCGTCGCACCCATAAGTGAGAGCGAGAAAGAGATATCTGTTTCTCGCTCTCACTTATGGGTGCGACGCTCCAAGGTCGCGGTGCGGTGCGATAGTCTGTTATAGGCTTTATAATAATAAGTGCTGATCATCTGTTTGGCTGTTTAAGGGACCTATGCCTTCATTTGATATGGCCATTTAAAGTTTTAAAAAGTTTGGAACTCGTTAAATAATGGAATTTGTATGCGACATTGCAGTCCCGAAATCGAGACTGCAATGTTTTTAACTTTTTAATTTTTTGAATGACCATAAACTACGCACTTCGCGACCTATTTTTTAACCGGCAACGTCGACTTTGCCGTCCATTTTTGAGAAAATGTATATTTTCAGTACGAATACCGCGGCCCCGGCTCGGAGAGTGACAAGTCATCTAAAAAGAAGAAACGCAAGAAAGACAAGCTGTCCGATGACGAAGAGGAAAAGGCGCCTTTACTGCCCGGCAAGGCCGACAGCGAGGCGCCGTCGGCCTGCGGCGAGCCCACCGATACCAAGTATGTTATATTATTGACCGAAGCGTAGCGAAGGTCTACGTTTTGACTCGGGCATTTTGCTTTTGTATGTCCGGATGTTCTCCTCTACAGGTCGCAATTCTTAACCGATTTTCGTGAAATTTTGTGACCGAATTCTATGACTAAATAAAAAATTTTTGTCGATCCGGTTTTTGGAAATTTTTACAAAATGGCGGAGTTGTGATAGCTCCCGCCTAAACAAATAGTCGTATCGGTATCATAAGAGTTTTTTCTTTTTGAGATATGTTTATAGATTAAATGGCCAAAAATTCAGAAAATTTGTATCGCTGATTTTGGCGGTATTTAGATATTTAGTTTTTACTCCAGAATGAGTAGCTAAATTTCGTCAGCTTTAGTAAGAACTATAATGGCGTATTTTGCAAACGTTCGCTTTTTTTGTTTGCATCGGCAGGTCCCTGGTTCCATCCCCAGTAATTGTGTACTGCTACATAACTTTTTGTATTTTTTTATACTTAAATTTCGTATAAGTAGTTGTTTTTTATTTTATTTTTTATTTTGAAAAAATTAAAAATTTTGTATTTTTTATTTATCAAGCGCGGGTTAAGCGTATTCGTTTAATTTTTGTTTGTAGCTTTATGTAGTTTTTAATTTTTTGTTTATTTTACATGTACTATACCTATATTTTAATAAATATTTTTGCCATACATTTATTCAGTTTTAAGCTCTGCTCGCGAGGTCTACAGCTCACAGAGCCACTAGTATTATAAAGAGCCCACTGTGTCCCACTGCTGGGCAAAGGCCTCCCCCCTCTTCCTCCACTCGTCTCTATTTAGTGCAATATCTGGCCAGTCTCTCAAGGAGTCCAAGTTATCCCGCCATCGCCGACGAGGCCTGCCGGGTTCCCGTTTAGACTCGTGGGCACAGAATAACTAATAGTACTACCGTACAGAAAATTCACTCCTTCACAAAAGTCAGGTTTAGGTATAAAATTACACATATATCGCCGCCCGCAAGCAAAATTGAAACTTATAACCGCGCACGAACCGTGAATCTCCTTTGCGCGCCGCAGTTTTATGACCGAGCTGTGAGCGTCGGCACGGGGTTATCACTTGACAAGTTGTTATACCTATACCCACTGATTTATTGTTTTTAAGATAAATATGTAAGAATTACAAACGTTGATTACGTAAACATACATTTTTTATCCGAAGATAGCATGTCTGATTCTCGCGGAAGTAAGTTTCGAAGCCATTGTGTATTTTAAATTTTGCGCGAGCGCCATGTGACACTACAATCGTGCGCGCCGAGCGGCAGCCCACTGTATAGTTTGTAGCTTTCTAATAGACCCCGAAGGCTAATCCTATTGTCTATTGTTAAGAAAAACCGCTCGTGCCACGTGCCACAACCACCTGCATAAAAAATCGGTACTTCGGTTACTGAGTGCCGGCGAGTCGAACGCTACAGAACCAGTCTAAAATGTGTCATCGAGATGCGTAACAAAGGCGCGTTATCGGAGAGCGCACCTACACTGGTTTTTTGAGCGTTGGACTAGCCCGCGCTCAGGTGCCAAATAGAATAATTAGGACCCTTTTTTGCAGGTAAGTAGCACGTGCGGTTTTACTGAACAATAGACAATAGGATAAGCCTTTGGGGTCTACTAGAAAGCTACAAACTATACACTACAGCGTCCTCAGTCGCGGCCGCGCCCATTAGTACCCGAGCGCGCGCCGCGAGATACGCCGCGCCCGCGGTAAAATCATCGTAGCTTGCTTATTTATTATCCGATTCACAAAATTCAAGAAGTATCGTATAGCGTATTAATGTACCTAAATGATTTATATGACACAATTTTCATCTAAGTGGCCGTTGTCATTGTGTTTTTTGGGCTACAAAAAGAAGACAAATGTTATGTTTTCGGATTTTTGTAAATAAAAAAATAATTAATGAAATTACACTTTTAGTTACATGGCATGTTTTATTCTACATTTTATCAGCTTTCATAGGACACCTCATTTTTTAAAATCTGATAAGAACTTGCCGAGTAATTATCTAAACTTTGAAACCCGGGACCGCCATCTTTGTGACGTCACAGTTATCCCCTCCACAGTCTTAGAAAGTGACGAGTTCTCATTTCGTACTCAGTAAACTCTACCGAACACAACCATACCACTCGTCAGAATACTGTCCAATAATACAGACATGACATGATGATGTGACTGGACAGTATAATAATACTGTCCAGTCACATCGATTAGTGTTGGAGGCCCCCTGGCCGCCTTACTACACATGTCCATGAGCCTACGCTTGAGTGACAGAGGTAGGTCTCCCTTCATCAGGTGTTTCATTGACCAATAGCTCTTCCTGGAGTTTTCGGTGCATGCCAAGTATGTACATTAGTTATTTGTTTTACAAGGGGGTAGTTGTTGTTTAACCTTTTGGACGCCAATGACTGATATATCCGCACCGTAGGTTCAACGCCAAAGACCGATTAATCGGTCACAGACCACAGAGCAACATAGACCTACGTGCATATGCATAAAGTTCAATTTCAGTTTTGACACTTCGGTGACGTGGCGTCAGCGTGACAGCTTTTGTGTTTGACACGGCGTCGAAAAGGTTAACCGCTCGTGCTAATATTGATACCCGAGCAAGCGAAAGATTCGAAAAATGGGATCTCGAGCGTTGCGAGCGTTTCAAAGCACGAGCGGTTAAACAAAATTTGCCCCCGAGTGAAACACAAACATTTTCACCACACCAACCCGAAGAAAATATTGACTGTAAGATATCAAACAAAATCAAATCCAAATGTATGTTATTAAATATTTATCATTCAAAATTATCATTTAAAAGTCAATTCTACTAGCAACATAAGAAAACAACTCAAAATTTGCATTTGATTACATGTGAATAAAATGCAACTTTGCTATCAGTTTTTGAATGAAGCTGAAAATTAAACCAACATAATAATAACAGCATAGGTAGCATAGGATCCACAGCGCAGGCTTCGTCATCATACAGAAAGCTCATCCACCTCAGGTTTCGTCAAATTAAAATGCATTTTGTCACATATGTCATCCGCAACACGCATCGTCAAATTATAAATTATAAAAAATGAGCTACTATGAAAGTACAACCGTTTATTACGACTCCGCTTATAACGACCGATCGCTTTTAACGACGGAAATTGACTCAAAATCCGTCCGTCAAGTCCGGTTACAACGACGAGCGACGTAGTTTTTACAAATAAATAGTTGGTAAGAAGCTCCCCTCCCCCTTTTGCCTATACGCAGCAAGCTGAAATAGACATGTGACTTTTCGTAATCTTGCAAACTAAATAAAACCCAATTCCCATTATTCAATTGAGCTTAAACTTCACATACATTAATTATGTACATAAGTTGGGTACAATGCAATATTTTGGTAGGTACCTTCGAGCTGATCTATGGACACAGAAGATGGCCATAGGAACTGTGTGATAAAACAACGTCAGCTGGATTAGATCCCCAAGAATTACGACTTTTTATTTTACGGGATTCGAGTAATTTGCGGATGACGAGTGAATTGACTACGCGTACCTTTAAAAAGTGGCTTCTTCTAAACACACAAGTCTCTCCATTTAAGACAAAGTGCTGTAATACTGACGTAAATAAATATTCTAAAGGAATAAATATTCTAAAGGAAATCTTTTTTTTTCTTTGATTGTCGCATAAGTATTAATAAATACAAAATGACGTAATTATTTTGTTTAAAAAAATATTAAAATTGGCAGTTCGTTTTGTACGACGTCCGGTTAGTACGACGTAATATAACCGGACTCTACTGTACTTATACCTCCTACTTCGATCGACGTTGTTACCGATCGCCCAGCATTTGTTAATACAAATGAGAGATGCCACGAATGTCTGCCACGGTACGTCTTGGCCAAATACCGAATATTCGGCCACAGTGTTATACAGAAATGTTACATTTCTAAATAAATTAAAATGCTTTACTTCCAAAAAATCTCTACAAACATTTTACGTGACATCTGGGCCCTATAACAAAAAACTTTACAAGTGTACAAGTCGACAATATTGTTACATTGTAGATAATGTATTACATGCACAATTACATACATATCAGATCTACAAGATTCCAATCTACCAAAAATTCACACAACAACGCGTAACACAAGGCATGGTGCTTAAGTTAAATGTAGATTTATTCCTACAATTTACATATTTGTTAATAGTACATTATTGCAGAGGCCGGGAAAGGGCAATTCGTGGATGATTTTCGACAAAGAAGACGAATCCACGAATTGCTATTCCTGCCGAGGCATATATAGTGCTTTTCTCCAAAACATGCGAGGAAATAAAGTAAAATAATAGTACATTACTGCAGACGCCGGGAAAGAAGGGCTTGCCGGGTGAGTAGGTATAGCCGGCCGACCGTAGGGAGGCCGGATAGTGATACGAAGCCGGCAAGACCTTTTCACGGCTAGGCATGTATAGTGCTTTTCTCAAACATGCAATGAAATAAAAAAATACACCACTCAAAAAAAAAAAAAAAAATTTATAATCTTTATAATAAAAATCTAACTTCACAACAAAAGTTTTTTAATTTTCCTTCCAATCCCGCCATAATTGTTTTTTTTTTACGGAAGTCGTCCGTATTTTGCGTGTGTTCGAATAGACCTTATTAGGGCCATTATACACAATCTGATAATAAGAATCTCAATTTCTATAAATAAAATAAATGCAGAGGATTTTAAATATTGTCTATGGTCTCTGATGAATTACGTATAGACAAAATTTTAAATTTATTCATCAACACATTGAATCATACAGATTCGTATTCTTAATATCAGTACGTTCGTGTATAACAGGCGTTAACACGGATATTTTGGTCCGATAACCATTTATTCACTAAAAATATTAAAAAAAAAATATAATTCGGCTGTTTAGCCTGTTTATGGACACAGACTCCATGTTTACATTAGAATTTAAAAAAAAATTACTTCCCGGCCTAGGCCTTCAATTTCGTATGAAATTCCTTTACAGTTCTCTGGAGTTGCTCCGCCCTAAACGTGATACTTCGAAGCCTGATATAACGCCCGGAGCGACGACATTTCAGTGCATGTTTGAGAAATAATTATTTAAGCATCGAGCATCACTCAAATCGAAACTTTACATCAAAAACGTCAAAAACAATTTCCCTCTTTAATTTATTTTTAAAAGTTAAAGGCACAAACTTATTCTGCCATTCAGTACCATTCAATATTCGTTCATTGAAAATATAGTTGGTCAAACCAAATTGTCAGTAAATAAGAACAAAAAAAAAACTATACTCATCCTTTTCTTTTGGGTTCTAGTACTGGTGTAAGACAAAGATAGTATGATTCTCTCTGTCTATGTCAAACTATAATTGTACAATATAAGCTTTATGAACACGGATGAGATCCTTAAAAAAATATAAAAATAATCTTTGATTTTATTAAGCAGTATTCGCACGATCATACACGAGCACAACGGTCTTGTAAGAACGAGACATGTAAGGTCGTTTATATTACTATCTCACTCTATCCTATAGCTTGAAATGATAGCTGATCGGGTCGTGTAGACGCGGCCCGCGGCTAGCTGTTTGCGTTTTTTATTTTTAAAAAGTAAAAAACACTACAGTAATAAGTTATTACTGTAGTGTTTTTTTACTTCCCGTCCGCTAGAACAGGACAGCGATAGTTTTATTTTTTTTCTCAAAAATGGACGGCAAAGTCGACGTTGCCGGTTAAAAAATATCATACAATACAAAAAATTAAAAAGTTAAAAACATTGCAGTCTCGATTTCGGGACTGCAATGTCGCATACAAATTCCATTATTTAACGAGTTCCAAACTTTTTAAAACTTCAAATGGCCATATCAAATGAAGGCTTAGGTCCCTTAAACAGCCAAACAGATGATCAGCACTTATTATTATAAAGCCTATAATAGACTATCGCACCGCACCGCGACCTTGGAGCGTCGCACCCATAAGTGAGAGCGAGAAACAGATATCTCTTTCTCGCTCTCACTTATGGGTGCGACGCTCCAAGGTCGCGGTGCGGTGCGATAGTCTGTTACAGGCTTAATGTTGGTACCGCGACTATTTAGGTATCTCAAATAGGTTGGCGTAGTTTCAGCAGAAAAATACACTTCTTTTTTTTTAAAGGCGGCAAGCTAATTTTTTTAATGGTTGTATTTTTTTCTGTGAAAATTAATGGAAAATTAGAACGTTGCTTCTGTAAGTTCTGTAAAATATTTCTATTTCTTGCACCATTTTTGAGAAAAGCACTATATATGACTCGGCTGGAAGGCTACTTGCTGGCTTCGGATTCAATTAAACGGACTCCCAAGGTCGTCCGTTTAAAACGAATCCTCAGCCTGCAAGTAGCTACTTCCGAACCTCGACAATAATGTACTATTAAATTAGAGTTTGACAATAAAGAAGTACTTCCGGTACTATTTTTGCTACAATAAGGTGAACATTTCCGAGCATATTGGAGAAAAGGAATATTTCGACCTGTCTTTTACACTAATATTGAATATCTCTTGTTTCCAGAGAGGAGGCACCCTCGCCGGGCGAGAAACAGTCCGAGTCGGAGAGCGAAAACAGCCAGCGGTCGTCGACCGACCGCGACTTTGAGATGGTGGACCCTCAGGACCTCGATGACAAGGAGGAACAGTAACACGGCACGTATAGTTTGTAGCTTTCTAATAGACCCCGAAGGCTAATCCTATTGTCTATTGTTAAGAAAAACCGCTCGTGCCACGTGCCACAACCACCTGCATAAAAAATCGGTACTTCGGTTACTGAGTGCCGGCGAGTCGAACGCTACAGAACCAGTCTAAAATGTGTCATCGAGATGCGTAACAAAGGCGCGTTATCGGAGAGCGCACCTACACTGGTTTTTTGAGCGTTGGACTAGCCCGCGCTCAGGTGCCAAATAGAATAATTAGGACCCTTTTTTGCAGGTAAGTAGCACGTGCGGTTTTACTGAACAATAGACAATAGGATTAGCCTTCGGGGTCTATTAGAAAGCTACAAACTATAACTTTAGACTAGAAACAAAGGCTTGTTCACAGGTAGGAAGACGTGTAGATCCTTCGACCGCCCAAACCTTCGTGCCACAGACAAGACATCCTCCAGACTGAGCATAGTAGCGCTACCCCCTCTGCCACAAATATACGGTAGTTTTACTCCATTTTCGAGTCAAAGTGTCTTTGTGTGACGTCT